>NW_023460497.1:0-35893 GCF_013731165.1 Rhagoletis pomonella | reverse complement strand
CGTAACATTTTTGTTTATTATACTTTTTTGACAAAATACAAAATAGAGACAAAATTGCATAAATTACATACAATAAATATGACCACACATTTCAAAACCAAAGGGAACCCACATTGCACTATGGGAAACTTGAGCCTATTTTGTGGCCAAAAGTCAATTTCTTGACTTGCTCGAAATAAATTTTTTTTTATCTTATGTTACAGAGAATACTTCAGAGCAAAACCTGTTTACTCTGTTTTTCGATAAATTGACTTACCGTTGATTTAGTAACCCTCAAACAGATAGTTTCGGAATTTTCTGTAAAAATGTGTACCTTGATTTTGTGCCACTTTCAAATGCGTGTATCTCGTAATCTATTTGCTGCTTTTCAAAAGTGAAAAGTGGAAAGAAAGAGTGAAGGTTAACAGAATACTTACCAATTAAAAGTTGTATTATAGTTTAAAGGTTGTGCCAAAGAAACGTCCGCATTTAAGTGACTTTAAAGTGAAATTGTACAATTAAAAAAAAAAGTTTATTTAGTGTTTAAAAAAAATGTTCAAAAACGTTTAAAAAAACTCATCACAAATCGGTAGAATAGTCCCTGATCTATTAAAAAAATTATAATTTTTCTTAGGTAATTAATAATGGGACAAAATCATGAGTTTTATGAAATAATTCACGGTGTTATAATTTAAAAGTTGGGGAAAAAAACTGTCAGATAACAAAGAGAAAGCCTTAAACTTAAGGTCAGTGGAGGATTCGAGTCGATATTTAAAATAGAACGTACGAGCAAGGCATATTCAACAAGGTAGAAGTGACAATTCAGTCGAGCTCTCTCATAGCTGACTGCAGTGTCAAAAAATTTAAACAAAACAAGTAAGAAAGTCTAAGTTCGGGCGGAGCTGAACATTAAATACCCGGCGCAAGTATTAAATATATGTTTTTTCACCTTTCCGAAACCTACCGCTAGATGGTAAGCCGGGGTGTATCAATTTTGAGTAAATTAGCGTCCTTAAATTTCGAAATATTGAAGTTTCAAGCATTTCTGAAATTTACCGTTATATGAAAAGCGGCCGTAATTTTAGTCCGATTTCAATAGTTTTCAACGTTTGGCTTTTATGTGGCAAGCACAATAACCATACCGAGTTTGGTACAAATTGGTAGAACGGTTACCGATATACTTATATGTGATCATAAGTGGGCGGTGCCACGCCCATTTTCCATAATTTTACTTTAAACGTATTTCTTGGTAAAGAGTTGTTGCAAGCATCAATTTTGAATAAATTAGCTTCAATATTTACTGATTTATCGTAGATTTTGTATTTCTCTAAATTACCGCTATATGGGATGTGGGCGTGGTTATCGTCCGATTTTAAAAATTTTCGGCGATTTTGTATCTTATAGCAAGGCCAAAAACTGTGCCAAGTTTGGAAGAAATTGGTGCAGCGGTTACCAAGATATACACATGTAACCATAAGTGGGCGTGGCTACGCCTATTTTCCAAAAGTTTATAATATTCTTATTTTTCGTCTAAAGCTTATTGTGAATATCAATTTTGAGTGAATAATCTTTAGTAGTTACTAAAATATCGCAGTTTTCGTATTTCTGGAAATTACCGTTATATGGGAAGTGGGCGTGGTTACAGTCCGATTTCGCCCATTTTCAATACCAACCTACCTTGGATTAAGGGAAACCTACATACCAAGTTTCGTTGAGATATCTCAATTTTTGCTCGAGTTATCGTGTACACGGACGGACGGACAGACGGACAGACAGACATGGCTTAATCGATTTCTTTTTTCATCCTGATCATTTATGTATACATTTGTCTATATCTATCTCGATTCGTTTTGGCTGTTACAAACAACCGTTATGTGAACAAAATTAATATACCCTTGTGCACAAGTGCACTCTGGTATAAAAATTAACCCTTTGTTATGCATTTACCATATTTGATAAAACTCAACGGCCCGTAGCTATAGTCAAAATAAAGTCGACTCCTAAAGTTAAAAGCAGCTTTTTGACATACTTTCAATGGGATATCTATCAAAAAACGCGGCTTTTAACTTTAGAGCCGACTTTATTTTGACTATAACTACGGGCTAATATCTTTGAAATGAAAGTTTTTGTAGATATTAAATTTTTTAAAATCTCATTAGAATCAGCTTCATTTTAGGTATTGCCTTTTCGTTTTAATGTAAATGTGGAAATGCATACTTACACAAAATTACACACTTAGTGAAACACACTCATTTATAAACCCATTTTGGCAATTTTCTTGCTTTTACTATGTTTTACCCAATGTTTTTAAGCATTTATTTATTTTATTCAAAAACTTAATTCTAAAGTATATTAGACATTTAAAAAAAGGTTTGATTATTCTAAATTTACATCAGAACTTAACTTCAATAGTTCAGCAATTAAATTTTTGCAATTCGAAATTTCCTTTCCATTAAATTTATTAAAAGTTAGTTTCAGTTTCTTTATGTCAACAAGGAATTCCGGTTTAGGTTTTGTTAGACCACCATTTGAATTTTGGTAGGGCTGCCAGATATCTCCGTTGCCAAACCGGGACACTTTGGTAAATCCAACACAATTGGCACAGAGAATTTTTCACAATGCATGCAACATTTTTTTGTTATAATTTTTTATAAAAATACAGTTTATACTACATCAAATAACATAAAAATAAAATTTCTAAACTTTGTGCAAAACTCAGAAAATTTCAAGGAATTTTGAAAATGAAGTTTTGTTCCATACAAACTATGTTCGACAATTCCTTTTGTATGGAAGACACTGCCAGCAAAAACAAAATTGCTAAAACTCAACGCGATTTTCCAGCAACATCAGACTTGAACTTTATTAATTGGCTAAAAAGCTACATTTTCAAAAATATTGATGAAAAATTCTCTGAGCTAATAATTTTGTACGGTACTGTACTTATAAGTAAACTAGGTTTCATGAAAAAAAAAATCATTAAAAAATCAGTTATATTTTTCGTTGCTGTGAATTTGTTTCAACTTCTGACTTTTCCTTAATATAATTGTAAAACTCTGTACACGTTATTTTTAACGTATGTATGTACCTATATTGAGCAAATTTGAGTCCATTGAGATGAAATAAGGGAAAAAATTCCTCTACATTAGGAGGTTTGGCCAAGGTGTATTAAACAAGAAGTGATGGACAACTCAGTGAGGCTCTCTTTTAAGGTAATATAACATCAAAAATATAAACAAATGGCAACTCTTCTGTTAAAGCGGGAAGGAATTTATACTTTCTTTCTGGCATTTTCTAGGGGTAATTAAAACACTATAAACACACATTTTTATATTACATAAACCTTGTCGCGAAAACTTACATTGGAAGTAAAGCACGTACGAAAATAAAACGAGCAAATAAAAATTTCTGCAATTAAATCTGCACACTTAAGCGAAATCCGGGACATTTTAAGGTTGGACCGGGACACCGGGACAAACAGTCTAAAACCGGGACATGTCCGGGAAAACCTGGACGTCTGGCAGCCCTAATTTTGGTGTATCTATGTATATGAGTGAAACATTTTCTCTTCATATTCGGTATAATAATTCCTGCACCTGGGAACAAACGCGTCCGCTTAGAAATACCCGGCTGCGATGGGCAACAAATAAAGTCACTGGCACTAAAATGGTCTTCGCGCACATGTGAAGAGTCTCCTAATGAAGCATTGATACTTCGGAGTTTTAAAATAACGCACAAGTTTGTTGCCTGGCTCTTGTCAAACACAACACAAATTCCTTTTCATTTTATTTTACAACGCTTTTATCAACTTGCAATGTTGTGCGTCCAGAAACTTTCAATGTTGTGGATCCAGAAACTTTCAATGTTGTGTGTCCGACACCAAAGCAAAGCTTTAAAAAGTTCCTATAAAAAAGCATAGTGCATAGGGCGACAGCTGTAGTGAATAGGGCGAGGTAGATGACATCTAGATGTCGCCCTATGTACTACGTTTGCTACAGCGGAAATAGACGACACGCCATTTCTTTAAATAAAATTAATTGGTGCTCGTTTGTATGTACATACATATGTAAATGCATGTGTGTGCACCTTTCTATTAATATCGTTGAATTATTTTAATACCTATTGCAAAATTTTATTCAGACAGGACTAAAAAGTAGAAAATAGATAATATAAAAAAACTTTTTAATATACAACGCTTTTATAAATGGACTAAAAAGTAGAAAATAATATTTCTCAGTCCCTTAGAATTTGTTTTGATAACTTTTGATTTTGAAATTTTAGCAAAAGTCATTATAAACAATCTATGAAATTGAAAATGAAAAGCGTGGGGCGCATGTAATACACTTGAATGGGTGGGTATATGAATAACGACCGCTTAAAATCGATTTCAAAGTTCTACTTTCGCTGTAGAAATTTTAGGTCTACGTTATGTAGTTTGACTATTGTCAATTAAATCGAATGCTTTGTATTGCATGCGCTCCACGTTTTTCATTTTCAATTTCATAGATTGTTTATAATGACTTTTGCTAAAATTTCAAAATCAAAAGTTATCAAAACAAATTTTATGGGACTGAGAAATATTATTTTCTACTTTTTAGTCCATTTATAAAAGCGTATATTAAAAAGTTTTTTTATATTATTTATTATGTATTTAAAATCAGTTGCACAGCTCACAATTAAAAATTTATATTAAAAAAGTTAAAATTTTGAATATTATAGGGTTAAGAGTTGACATTTTAGTCGCAGTTCAAAAGAGAGAAATCACTTCTACCTTGTTATGCCTTGCGTACGAGGCATCTGTTCATTGGTTGGGGTCCACTGCACCCCGTGTGACTATTACGCTATTTTTTGGAGGTGTGGTCATTACGGGTTAATATTTGCGCGGCAAGGCCACCACTTCTAGTCCTACTACTGGGCCAAGTTTTAAATTGATATCTCAACTTTTAGAATTTTGGCCACAAAATAGGGTCAAATTTTCCTTAGTGCATTGCATATGGGTTAAAACACAACTGCTTTTAAATTGTACAACTCCACTGGCTTGAAGTTTTTGAAGATTTTGAAAGTGTAAATTAGCATTTATTAACTGATAGGTAATCTTGACTAAACGAATTTCCCCTGCTTTTTTTCTGCCTCTTTCAAATCAGTGTCAACAGCAGTGTTGCCAGAACTTTTCAGGGCGACCGGCTAGATTGGACAAAAAAAACGGCTAAAAACGGCTAAAATGTTTCAACCAGAATTAATTTTTTTTTAAATACATAAACTACAATTAGAAAGACTAGTCAATCCATTGAATTTTTTTTGGTTAATAAAGATTATTTATACGTAGGTAAGCTGTACACCACTTTATTTTTGTTTAACAAAGGAAACTGTCGTTATACGTAGCTAAGCTTTACATTAGAAGTCATGTTTGTATTACATAAATATAAAAACAGAGATAAATTACAAAGTTATCGCGTTTTCTTTTCTAGTAAACAATTTTGCCTTCTTATAAATATTGGATCATTTTCAGTAGGTTGCTTTTTGTCCCGCAAAATAGCTATATTAGCTGAAAGTATGGCACTTTTGCTTAGTCGGAGGGCAATATTTTGAGAAATGAACACGTAAAGCTGTGAAAGCAGAAGGCATTGACATTCGTTGTTGTTGCCGACCACTTCACTTTTAACAAGTTTATGACATTTAACTAAAATCATGCCACCAGATTCACTAGCAGAAAAATTTTTGTTCTTAAAAAAGTGAAAAATTTGAGAATTTGAAGTCAGTGAAGTTGGATGAAAATATTAAGTGTTGCGCGTTTCCAAACTGCCAGAATTCGGTACACCTGAGCAAACGTTCGAATATAAAGTTTTTTGCTTTTCCGAGGTAGGGTACGTAGGTTGATAACAAATTGCTGACGCAAAATATCTTTAAACCTCTGAAAGATGTACCATTTTCCGTGGAACAGGAAAGAGATCGAGTTAAAATGGTGCCTGCAACTTGTAACAGTACCAATTATTGGATGCTCGGATTTTGATAAAGATGTGGTGCTGCTAAAAATATATATACAAAAATATAAGCACGAAACTATGTATTTGTCACACGAATTATCCACATAAGATGAAAACTACTGCAGTTTTATTTTATAAAATTAAAAAGGTATGTTTGCACCATGTATTGTCTTCCCAGAGAGTTTTGCTCCACATCGAAATTCGTGCTCTTTTATTTTCTAAGTGTAGCGAATAAAACTTCACACTTAAATTTAAGACATTCATAACAAAAATTTTATGCAGAAAATTCCCGCTACGTTCTCCCAAATATATACTGGGACGCAAAATTTAAGCAAGTTTTGCCTATTTTTCTTTAGTTTATTTAATATTTATTATTTTTTATGAATATGTAGCACATTACTTAACAAACAACATATACTACAAACAGATTTCACACTTGGTGTAAAAATTATGAAAATTGTGGAAAATTTCAGCAAAACTTGTAACTTTTTAATCTGCTAAAATGACGCCTCCCAGTTTATGTGTATTTGGGTCACTCGCTTAAAACAAAAAACATTGAAATCGGCTCACTATCTGATTGTTTTTCAAATTTACATAACACAGTCCGACATGAAAATTTTCTCAGAGATAAGACTAGCCATTTCTAATAGATTCTGGAGTACTAAATTTGTAAAAATAAAAACTTGTATATTTGAATTTTAATAAAATAAGGCGAAGAGCAAAATCGGCTAAAAACGGCTAATTTTTTTTTGCAAAACGGCTAACAAATCGGCTGCCGGCTAAATCGAATTTTTTCCGGCTGTTTGTTGTCGCAACCGGCTAAATCTAGCCGGAAAACGGCTAAAATGGCAACGCTGGTCAACAGTGCAGATTACCGATTTGGTTACAATTCTAGAACAAATTTAATATAACTGAAAGCACGGTTGCAGAACAAAACTAGATAAATGCATGGTTGTACTTTGGATTACGTTTTACTTTAAAAATACATACTTACATACATATGCAATTAGGTGGAAAAACTAAAATAAAAAATCGTCATTACGGGGGGGGAAAACCCGTCAAAACGTCGTTGAGCTAAAAAAAAACGTCAAAATGACGACGAAATCGTCAATTCGGCAACGCTGCTTGCGTTATTCAGAGCAGAGCTGAAATGCGAAATGAGTTCGTACAAACATATATATGTACGTACGTTCAAACATACTTATGGATGTACGTACATGTGTATGTAGGTACTCGTATGCATGCGCGTTGAAGTTGTTTGTGCTATCGCTTTGTATAGCCGTCTTACGTCGCTTTCTTTCTCTTTTCCCCTTCTCTATACTATATCTTCCTTCTTACTCATGTAGCACTTTCAGTTTTGAACATTTCACTCTCAATTTTTGCGATACCGCCGCCTAAGAAGTTTCACTTCAAAAATGTTGGACTCTATTCCTTCTCGCTATATAAGGATTTAAATTTTTAATTAAAATTGCCCTTCACTTTGAAATCAACACACTTTACTATTCATACAGATGAAAGTTTAACATTCGTATTTCTTTCATTGATCTGCCACACTTATTCGACCTTCCCCACTCCACTTACAACAAAATCGTTAATTATCCCCTACTTGAGCGCTTTGAGATGACCTCTGAGGGCAACACTGATAAGCAGCGACAGCACAACAGCAGCAACTACTAAATGCCGAATGAATTATCATGACTGTGTGGCATAAATGTGTTTTTATTGGCATTGCTGACCTCTGTGCCTCAACTAAGACGAAGAATTTGCACGACAATAGATTAGAACATGCTGTTAACTTAAAGCGCAAACAGTCAACGACGTAACGTAGACGCAGGTTGACGCAGACACGATCTACCTTATTGGATTCGCGTGTTAACGAAAACTCACCACCGCATGGCGGTGACGTTGCCGTTGTTTCTCTCTCTCTCTATCAACAGTAAATTTTATATGCTGCTACGTACGTCAACCAACGTTTACGCTACGTCGTTGACTAACTGCGCCTTTACGGTCGCCAACAGCTAAATGATGCTGTGTAACCGCATTCGCCATTTCCATTTAGGGCGTGTGTGAATCGGTAACAAAGTTTGCGGCAAGTAAATTTTTGACAACTATGAGGTGAATAAAATTTCAGTAGCTCATGAGGCTAGTAAAATTTTTGACAAATGCATAGAAAATTTTGACAATTGCAAAGACTGCTGCTGTGAGTAATTTTTCGTAAAACAAAAGCTTAAATTGATGAAATGCAATCAGTGATGGTAGATGTTTTCTTAAAATATTAATTTCACTTCAATTTGTAATAGTTTATTCCGAGTAAATCTGCGGCTATCAAAAATTTACTGCTGTCAAAAAAGATTTCATTTCACACAGCAGATCGGCAAAACTGTCTCACCATAGTAAAAATATTATTCAACAGCTTTCCCCATAGAACTTTGTTACCGATTCACATACGCCCTTAGACACAGTTCAACGCTAGTTGCTTCAGTTTTTGCCTCACATCTGAGGTGTACCATGCGCTCACGCTTGTCTGGGCGTAACTTGCAATTTATGGTGCTGATTGCATGTTGCAAGCAAGTGGTATGTATGTAGTTTCAAGTTGCACTTGTCAAAACCGTTTATCGCAGACCGCGACGACTTCGATCCAATAGCGCACGCATCAAGACGTATTAGCAACAGTTGTCGACATTGGTGGTTGTGGTTGGTGGGCTGTGAAGGGGAGTAATTGCCCGTCGTTAGCACATTATCGAGCAACAATTCGCTATGGCTAGTTCCGCGTCAAAGTGCAATAAAATTGGCACGTAAACATATGCATGAGTGTGGTGTAAATTATGGCTTATTTGTATGTAAATTTTTGAATTCTTCGTTTTAAAATTGGCTTGTCCTAATCGGGGTATGTATTCGAGCTCGAATGTTTGCACATAGTAAGCACCAAGTCAGGAAAGCAAAAAGTAATGTGGTTCGTAATGTTGTTTTGTATCGACAACAAGGGACTGAAGTCTATTTCCTGGGATACCACGTATTTTGTCTCTTTTTTGGTTATGTGAAGCGGTAGTTTGTGTTGTTCGTTTTGTTCCTGTATATAGTTTAAGGAGATACGGAAAAATACGGCGTAGTTGTTGAGACCGATGATGACAAAATCATCGGCCTATGCTAGCAGTGGAACTCTCTTCAAGAAAATTGTGCTTGAGCATGACATGAATTACGCTGTAGGCAACCACGCTTTACCCTTCGGTTTGTTGACGGTGTGTTTCAGCCTTTCAAACAATATGCTTCATAACAACTCACATGCGGTATTCAGAAGACTATGCCCATGGCAGCTTTCTTACTTTTGAGCAATTTCTTCGTGGTAGAACAACGGAACATCAAATTTGTAATCATTGGTTATCAGAGTAAAAACATGCTCCGTTCACAATTTATGCGTGCACTTGTGTACAGGAATTTGGAGCATTCTGAAGCATTCGCGCTGAAAATTTCGGGCGCTATTCCTGTCATTCAAGGCTCGGACGGCAGCGTTCCGTTCCTCGTCGTAGCAGTTTTTTTCGAACTTGCTGAAATTCAATAATATCTAACTTGGCGCCGTTGCATAGGATACCAGAAACTGGACCCTGTTGCTCTCGAGTGTCCATTTGCGCAGGAGTGAGAGTTGAGTGGTAAATTTGTTGACTGTCTGTCTTAATTTTAGCTTTTTGACCACAACCTTGGATACTCATATCAGATCATTCGTACTTCCAAAGTACCAAATGCGCGCCTTCCGTCTATTGCAATGTGATTGATGCGATTTCTTGTTTTTCGATCCGGAGATACTCAAGCTAGCTTATGTATGTATCTTCTTATGCTAAAATCTCATCGACCAACTCCACTACACTAGCAGATATTTCGTCGTGGAGATTAGATTTTCTTACTAATGAACAAAATATCACATGTACATTTTTCGAGACATAACAGGTTTTTGTGTGTTTTTATAGGAAAAGGAAATTTTAGGAAATTCTGACAACTAAATTGGGGAGCTGAGGAAAAACTACTTCGAAATGGAACGTTTGGATTTTTTACGTGCATTTTCATACCACCAGCGCGAGTTGAAAACAACAGAATTTAGCGCTTGCGCGCCGTGCTAATAAAGTTGATTCAGTGGGAAAATGTAATGTATAGTAATCGAAAAAATAATCAGTAAAACAACCCTTTTCACATTCGAAAATGTATTTTTTTCCCCAGGGCGATGTCCTAAGAAAAGTGGGGCATTCAATTTTGAAAAATGAATGTGTTTTAATATGAAATTATTAAAACTTTTTAAATACATTAGAATGCTGATTACATAGTTAGCAGTAATCTAATCGAGAACTCATAAGAAATACATTATATTATTTATCACGCATGTAATGCATTACTACTTTTCCGGGGGACATGATTCTCCCCATATACCTAAGGTGCAGTGTTGCCGTTTTAACCCTTTGGTGGCTAGATTTAGCTACCACATACTTTTACCTTTATACAAAAAGGTTTTTGGTTGGATAAAATATTAGCTTTTTTCCAGAGTTCATTGTTTTTCTATACCATTACTTATTGAAAATGTTTGCGTGTATACTTATATACATGTATGAATACCTAAGTAAAAAAATTTAGCCACAACGACTTTTTTTAGCTCTTTTTATCCCTTTTTTAAAAGGAATTTGGCTTCCACTAAAAAGTATTCGCGGCAACACTGCTACGGTGAGCATGGGTTATTATGTGGGGCAGTGCCCTTTTTTCGTCAAATGTCCTGTGGTGCGATTCACTACGCGATTTTAACAATTCTTGTTATTGTTAAGTCAGCTAAACAACAATTTTAAGAATTTAGCCCGACAAACGTTTCCCTAACAACATTCGTTAGCACCAAATCAGCTGTTGTCGTTAACGATAACAAACGCCGCTAATTTGACGACGTCTAGATTGGCTTGGTTAATAAAACGTAAAAGGTACGAGGTTTCAGACAAGGGGACTCCCTTTCGTGTGATTTATTTAATCTGATGTTGGAGAAGATAATAAGTGCCGCAGAACTGAACCGCTCAGGCACAATACTTTACAAGAGCGTACAATTGCTGGTGTATGCCGACGAAATCGATATTATCGGTAAAACCAAGGGCTACGTCTGTTCTGCCTTCTAGGGATTAAATAGAGAAGCAAAGCGAATGGGTCTGGTGGTGAACGAGGACAAATCGAAGTATCTCCTGTCATCACACAAACAGTCAGAGCATACGCGTCTTGGCACTCACGTCACTGTTGACAGTTACAAGTTTGAAAAAGTAGACGACTTCGTTTATTTGGTAACCAGCATTAACATCAATAATAATGTCAGCCTTGAAATTCAACGGAGAATCACTCTTACCAACAAGTGCTACTTTGCGCTGAGTAGGCAATTGAGAAGTAAAGTCCTCTCTCGTCGTACAAAGATCACACTCTATAAGTCACTCATCATGCCTGTGCAGGTGTATGGCGCGGAGGCATGGACAATGAAAACATCTGATGAGGCGGCTCTTGGAGTTTTCGAGAGAAAGATTCTGCGAAAGATTTACGGACCTTTACGCGTTGGTGATGGCGAATATCGTAAACGATTTAACGAAGAGCTGTATGAGCTTTACAAAGATATTGACATAGTGCAGCGAATTAAAGTTCAGCGGCTCCGCTGGCTTGGCCATGTCTTCGAATGGACAGTGTTGAAGCCAAAAGCCTTCAACGTTTGGGAAACACTGATTTACTTTCGGCCCCGCTATCAGCTGCAAAGATGCATAACTGCCGAAAGTACACCGGTGCTTCCTTTACGATATCACATGCTTATATAAGTATGTATCTTATAAGCTGACCATTATTATAGTCCAAATATACGTTGGAGTACACATCACCAGCTTCCGCATTCTTGGCACAAAGGTAATCTTCGTTACGCTTGTGTATATTATATTCACTTAATACTTTTCTGCACTCTTCAAATCTTAAATAAAGTTAATACATTTTTACTCATTAAATAGTTTGGTATATTTTCATTTTTTTCCATATCCATTTCCTCTGAGTTTGAATCGGCGCTCTATTGAGGTATTTTTCGCGCAATCAGACAGAAACGCTCCTGCTCTGAAAATATTCAACGCGGGCCGCAATTCCATTTGGGGTCAGTAGCACAGAAGAGAAATGACTCTCGTGCGGTTTTGGACTCGGCCAAAATTACGGTTGCCAGACGTACTGATTTTATCAGTACAATACTGATTTTATCAGTACAGTACTGATTTTTCAACTCTTGTACTGATTTTTCAAAATTTGTACTGATTTGTACTGAATTTTCAGTTCAAACAAAATATTTAAAATTTTCTTAAGGTTTTTACATAACGTTGGAACTTCCTTAAACCCTACTGTAAAAAGTAAGAAGAGAATAATTTAATTATTGTTGGCATGTTTCAGATAATGTTTCATATGCCCAAGGAATTAATACAACAAAAAGTTCAATCGTTTTATAGGCACACAGAGGCTGACTTTTTTGTCGAGTGTTGCTAGTTATCTCGTAAATAACTTTCAGTTTGATAACAACAAATTTAAATATTCGAATCGCTTTTGCCTATAGCTTACAACTCTTTTTTCACAATTTACGGACACTGTAAAAGAGTTTTGCATATATTGTATATGTCTTCTAATACATATGTAGTTAGATATTATTTTTAGCGAATTCTTAGTCTTTAAAAGTTTTTGCATAGTTGAAAAAATTATATTAAGCCATGAAGAATTATATATGAAGTCCTTAAATACTGGTACTTTTCCACAGTTTGACAAACTATGTAGTTTTGTTTTTTCTCAATACTACACTCAAACGAAGCAACTGAGAGGATCTTAAGTACGAAGTTCGCGTGCTGGCGCAAAGAGAAACCGGCTTCTAATTAAAATTATTTAAAGTGAACTTCATATTAAAAGTAAATTTTAAATGAAATGTATAGAATTCTTCGACTACTTAAACACTGAAGATGGAAATGATCTTATTATTGCTATTCAAAAATGTCATAAAAATAAAATAATTTATTTGCTTCTGTGTAAAATGATGTGGACACTCTTTGTTAAAGCGAATAACACTTTTTTATGAACTATATTTTATTTATATATCAAAATATTGTTAAAAACAAGTACTCTGGCGGTTTATAGTATTATCTGTTACTTTTATTCATAATTTTGCTTTGAACAAAAACAGTACTGAAAAGTACTGATTTTTTTAGCGTGAAAAAGTCTAATGTACTGCTTTCGTTCATAAAAAATCTGGCAACCCTAGCCAAAATCGCTTAGGCAGTTACAGCGCCAATAAAGAAGAAGAGAGGAAAAATTCACAGCACCGCTAGCAAAAAATTATCAAAAATCAAAGAATTTTTCAGCAACATCAAACTTGCACTTTAATTTATTAAAATTTAATGGGCTACAAAACTGCATACATAATCTTTTTATTATTCTTTAAAAAAACTTGAAGTTTTACTAAAATTTGTTGAATTTTGTTTAAATATTGCAGAATACCTAGTAAAAACAAGTAATATAAATTAAATAGCAAAAAAAATAGTTTTTCCAATAGGGCGTAAAACAAATATAGAAAACTGGAAGTTAAAAGGTGATAAGTCTATTTTTTTAATCTTACAGGAACTGAATATTCATTGAATTTAAAGGAATTGAATAATTAAGTTTTCAATTTAATACGTGTACATCGTTTGCTAAAAGTATAAATATCATATATGTATGTGCATATTTTTTAAATATTTCTTTATTAATCATCATAACACTAGCATAATAAAATCAGTCTTGAAAGTAAATACATATGTACAAAATGTGCATACAGTTATTCTTTTTAAATATTAACAATATTATTCCTGTTGAATGTTTATTGTAAACTTTTTATTTACAGCTGCGAGTAAAATATAACAGAAAAATTCAAAATTATGTTGTTTGCTACTTATGTGTATTTATTTATTTTTAATAGTTCCATCTACTATTTAACAACAGAAACCACATACATAAAAGTTTCAAAGCTTGCAAAAATTCACAGAAATAAATCAAACTTAACAAATTTTCTCAAATATTTCGAACTTTTTATTCAGAATCTTTATAAGATTTTCGGGTATGCAGTTTTGTAGCCCATTCACTTTTAGTCTGATAAAGTGCAAGTTTCAAGTCGCTAAAAGTTACCGTTGATTTTTTAGATTTGTTTTTGTGAAGGGTGTTTCGCATTTTCTTCCATATAAAATGCTTGTCAACTTTGTGCACACACGAGCCCCTTGTGCACTAAATATAAAATCTGCGTAAATATAACGAAAACTTGCGTAAATCTTACGAAATTTTTCGTCATTTTGAGCCACGAAAGTTTTCGTTGATTGTACAAAACCGTTTTCGTACATACTACGAAAATATGAGGCATCAGATATTTAGTACATTTTACGAATGTATTCGTACTATTTACTAAAGAATATAGTACTATTTACTAAAGAATTTAGTACTATTTACTAAAGAATCTAGTACTATTTACTAAAGAATTTAACACTATTTACTAAAGAATTTCGTGCTATTTCTTAGTTTTTTACGAAATTTTTATAAAATGCACAGAAATAGTTCGTACACTGAGAAAAAGGATTAGTTTCGACAACTAAAGATATTTAGTTCCCGAATTTTGACAATATTTGGGAATTGTGACCAAGGATTTGGAACTATTACCATGGGTTGGTAATTATAACTAAATATATTAAAGCTTCTAATATTCATCTAGGTTGTACCAAATCGTTAATTTAGTTGAAGGGTTTGGTAAATACTAATAAATATTTTTTTGAAGCATATTTCTACAAATTCCATTCAACTTAAAGTATGGTTCATAAAAGGATGCCATTAAGCTCTGCTAATACAGATAAGCTTTCTTTCAACACATGGATTAGTCATAGTTACCAAATCTTAGTTGATCGATTTGGTTTGAGAGTGGAATATATTCATGCTTATGAGCACCCCCCTAAATAATGATCAGCGCTCTCTGAGCTCATGTGTGTTTCACATACGAAGAGCGCCAGCTAAGCAATGCACACAGTCCCACTTATTGAATCGTTTGAATGCGCTAGTATGCCGACCATTGCATAAAAACGATTCAATGAATGAGACTGTGTGCGTGGAAATCATTGCTCCGCTACCGCTGTTCGTATACGGGTGAAACACGCGTGTGGTTACAGAGCGCTCAGTAAGCTATGGCATGTCGATCACTGCGCTGGGTAGAGAAAGAAAAGTGTGTGCTATGACATGCCCAGGCTTGTTTGTCTCAGTTTCAGTTTTGCCATCGCCGCGAGTTGTTTCGGTGCGGGTATGGTTATTTAAAAATATAAAGTTTGATGCCAACCGGCGTTTCTCAGTGGATATATAATTCATGTGAATTATAATTAGAAAGTATCTATTTAGCCAAGGAAAAAGCAAAGCAGTATACTTAAACCAGCACTTCCAGCAGATATTGACCTGGGTTTTCGCACGACTATTCCTGTTTAATCGTTTCTTTGTAGGAAATTCTTACCACCATATACATATGTATTATTTACACTAGTAACTATTTATGTAAATATGTTTGTATTTTTTATGCTTAATATATGCAAATAAAAGAAGTAAACACAACAACCATCGAGTAAATTTTTATTTGTGTCAAACTGAAACTTTTTTCCAATAATAAACGGTTAGCTGATTCACGTCTACGGCAAGTTCATAAAATTAATTGAAAACTTGTATCAACCAAAGCATGGTTTATATTTGCTCAACAATGATTTTATTCAACTAACAATATTGTCCACTCAAGGTAGTCGTTTTGTAATTATTAACAAATATACATTTGTCCCAACTAGAAGGCTCAAGTAAATTGCAGACTTTCGTGAACTAGATATTTATTTCGCCATATCCAACTATGCCACTTGGTCACTATAACCAAATCTTGGTTATTATAACTAAACCTTTTTCTGAGTGTATATTTAACGAAATTATTTTCGTAAAATCTGCGCTTGTTTCGTAGAATGTGCGATTGCTTTCATTCTCCACACTGTACAAAACATATTACGAATTATAACACAACACTTTTATTTTGTTTTCATCGTTAATTTTAAGCGTTTTTGTTTAACAAAACGTTTTGAAAAAATGCTTAACATTAATGATTAAAATATAATGAAAGTGTTGTGCTATAATTTTAGTCATGTTTTTTATAGTGTTAATAATAAAAGCAATCATACGTTCTACGAAATAAGAAGAAGAATTTTCTGACTACACTGTGGTTTGGAATTATTAAAAAAGTTTATTTTACCTATAATAAAACTTAAGTCTTTTATTTATATGCATACGAATAGGTTCTATACTACATATTTTTTTTATTGCTTAGGCTTCATTCAATAAAGTATATTGATGCAAAGTGTTAAACTATGAGACACAACAAAACTAAATATAATAAGATATAAAATATGAAAGAATATAAAAAATACTGGTTTTACTTTATTAAACATTATAATATTTTTATGTAGAGGCACTTGACAGATTCGCAGCTTCATCGATGTTTGTTTCCTTGACGACCATAAATTAAAGGAAAATTATAAGGCGTCTGAAAAGCCGGTTTCAGTGAAAAGTCATACATGTACTTACTTTTAATTTCATTAAGTAGTGCTCCTGGCTTAGGCTTGCCGTTGATAGGTATGTAACTGATGAAATTGCCTATTTATCAAGCCCACATTGCAGCGCAAGGCGCAGCGTAGGCGATGTTAAAAACATTGTATGCTTAAAAGCATAGTATATCCACAGCTTTAATATTTAATTTTGTATTGTTTTTTTATCCAGCAAATCTCTTTTTAAAACGTTTAAAATGATATTATACGTCTCACAGCAGCCAACAAGTAATTCCGCAATGACACGCGATACAAAAAAATATGATGAAATATTAAACTGTATGTTGTACGAATTTAAAAAACATGTTCCTGCATTAGTACTTTATACGAAAGTATTAACTAAATTGTACGCATACAGAGATGTAGATTTCGTAAATTTTAAAACCATACGTAAATATTACGAATGCCTTCCTACAATATACAAAATTATTCGTACAGAGATTTGTTCAGTGCTTTACGAATGTGTTTCGTAAAATAAACGTAAGATTTCGTAAATTGTACTGAAAAAATGCCTTACGAAAGTCCTTTCGATATATTTACGTATAGTTCGTAAAATCTTGTTTCGTTGTGAAAAATGTGTTCGGACTATGAACGAAAGTTTCGTACATTGTACAAAAGCCAAGACTAAGAAAGTTTTTCGTAGCACTTTTACGAAATTTTATTTTCAGTGTGGTATATGCAACGGATTTGTGTCCTTTAGCGGCAGCACAGTTAAGCTGATGCCACATAAAACTTTTGCTGCGCTTTACGTGACAGATTCGCTTTTACAGATAAGATGAATTTTATAAGAATTCACCAAGCATGCCACATAGATCGTTGAAGCTGCAGCGCGAAGCGAAAAGATGGCCAACTCCCATCTTTTTGCGCGCTTTGACAATCAGCCGGATTAATACTTATTTTGTTTCGCCCAAATTCGAGTTTTCATGTAGAAACATAAAACTTAATCACATAGCTGATATTTTTAAAGCAAAATATATAAAATCCACAGCAATTTTGATGAGTAAAATAGCAGTACAAAATTGTTTTCTTGGCGTTCATTGTGGCATACCTTTTGCGTCTGGCGCTTTGCTGGCAAAGTTATAAATGTCACGCAAAGCTACAAAGTTTTATCTGGCATCAGCTTTAGTGAATCCCACAATCGTTACTGCAAACAACAAAATTTATTAGCTGACAACTCGACAAGTCGTATTGCTAAAACTTAGAGAATCGCACTACTGGTAATTTACTTTTTAATTCGGGACGCCAAATGATCTGTATTTCTTTTAATGTTCCGTATTTGCCCCGTATTCGGTATTTTGGCATCATTACAGCTCATAAAAATGGCATGCCTATTTTTTAATTTTTAACCGACTTCAATGCGTCGGAATATTTGTAAATATTTTTGTTATGTATGTTACCGAATATCTTTGGACCACGTCAACCGATTTCGAAAATTCTTGCATCGGAAAGGTAGTATCCCAGAGGTGGTCCCATAGTAATCTGGTTTAGATCCGATCATTGGATAAAAAAAAATTACTGTACTCCTAAATTTTTATATGAGATTTGAAGTCGGTTTTGTTTTTTGCTTAAAAATTACTTGTTATTTTTAAATCTGGACGCTTGTGATTCAGATCGAGGAGCACAGATGTATGAATCGAAATAAAACGTTAATAAGTATTGTTCGAATAAAAAAAGAAATTTTACTAGTATTTAGTTTTTAAAAGGGGTTTTCAATGCATTTCACGGTGAATATTCTGTGTGGAGCAAAGTATATTAAACAGATAGCAGCAGTAGAGCAGCTGACTTTACTTTTTCTGGTAATTTCGCCTTAAAATTGCCGGTTTTGTTTATATTTTACTCTCGAATTTCAAACTTTGTCTACATATATGGTTCCGAAACCAACAACAAAGTACACACAGCTTGCTGTTCTTTTTCGGGTACTATTACCTGCCCTATGTGCCCAATGCACTGTGGAGGAAATTTTCAAATTTCGTGAAGAGGGAAGATATTAATTAGGCGAAACTGTGCCAAAAAAATTATTGCTGATTGTATGAGGGATATTATCTTCAACATAAGAAGGCTACCAGGAGAATGTTGTAAAGTAAAAAAGTTCTCAAAGATGGAAGGGAACTGGAACACTAGGGATGGAAAGTTTTGAAAAATAATCGATTCTCGATTCTCGAATCTTACGATTCTTGGAATCGAATAATCGACGGCGAGATTCGAATTATTCGATTCTAATCGATTATTAAAAATCTATAAATATGAGTCTAAATCTATTATAATGAGTAAATTAAAACTATTTTAAGAAGAGCTTTAATAATAAATTTGTGGAAAAATTACTTCATTTCCTATAAAATGTGTGATTGAAACATATTCACGGTACTGTTTGATATGGAAAGGAAATAAATTTGAATACCCTCCTTGAAATTGTTTCTTTTCATAAATTCATTTCTAGCATCTCTATGAGTATGTGCCAATTAGTCTTACTTAATATTTATATTAGTCATGCCAGAAATTTCACAATTCTAACAACTGACGCGTATCTAAAGATGTATGGTAAATAAGAGAATCGTGTTCTCAGAACCGATTCTCGATCGGTTCCGAAAATCTATAATCGATTCACTAAAATCAATTATTTCGAGAAAATCTTCGATTCCGGAGTGGAATCGGAAGTAGAAGTTATTTCAGACTTAACTTCCACGAAGATACGGCATAACTTCCAAAATAATTAGATCGGCAGAGAGAGGAGTCCGTGGAAGTTATGCCGAAACCACTTTAAAAATAGTTGGAAATGCTTGTAAAAAATTTGTGTGGTAAAAATCCCGTGGACAGAGTACAAAGCTATGGAAAAATATTTTACAAATATGTGATGTTACAACTGAATATTTAAGTGCTGCTTTCACAAAAGATCGAAAAGGATGCTGTTTCAGGGCTAATAAATCTATGATCATCCTCTAGCTTATGTGGAAAAATTTGGCAAAATAAATTTTTGTCCCATATTCGGCTGCCATAAATATAGTCGCCGCACATATACCCCACAGAAATCAGATTCCTGCTCGGATGCCCTGACTATGTTAGAAATAAAAGGTTTGCCGTGCCATTAAGCGAATAGCGGCCAACAGCTGCGGAAGAGAAAACACAAGCATCCCAAGCAGGGTTGCCACTGACGAAAAAAAATATTTACCATTTTATAAAAAAAAAATTCAACTGGAGTTGTTATAAGCTGATACAGTGAATCAAAAAAGCGCTTGGTATTTTTTTAATATTCGCAATGTTTTTTAGGTAAATTTTTTCGCTATTTTATTTTTATAAGAATATTGTTTGCGCTTTAACCCCATAAAAATCAAGAACTCAAACTATTTACAACATTGAGAACAATTCAAAAACAATTCGTCTAAATACCGAATATTTTACTCTGAATTTTTAGAACCATTTCCGGAATGAATAGAAAAGTCGATTAAGCCATGTCTGTCTGTCCGGCCGTCTATCAGTCTGTCCGTCCGTCCGTGTACACGATAACTCGAGCAAAAATTGAGATATCTCAACGAAATTTGATATGTAGGTTTCCATTTATCCATTTATTTTATTTAAAAATACGAAAACTGCGATATTTTAGTAACTACTGAAGATTATTCACTCAAAATTGATATTTACAACAAATTTTAGACAAAAAATAAGAATATTGTAAATTTTTGGAAAATGGGCGTAGCCACGCCCACTTATGGTTACATGTGTATATCTTGGCAACCGCTGCACCAATTTCTTCCAAACTTGGCACAGTTGTTGGCCTTGGTACAGCATACCAAGTGGAAAGTGGGCGTGGCACCGCCCACTTATGATGACATATATGTATCTCGGTAACCGTTCTACTAATTTGTACCTAACTCCGTATGGTTATTGTGCTTGCCACATAAAAGAAAAACGTTGAAAATTATTGAAATCGAACTAAAATTACGGCCGCTTTTCATATAACGGTAAATTTCAGAAATTCTTGAAACTTAAATATTTCGAAATTTAGGGGCGCTAATTTACTCAAAATTGATACACCCTGGCTTACCATGTCGCGGTAGCTTTCATAAAGGTGAAAAACATATATTTAATACTTGCGCCGGGTATTTAATGTTCGGCTCCGCCCGAACTAAAGGCTCCGTTATGCATACTTGGCATTGCTTGAGAGTTGTCACATAAGGAATCTGTTAAATGAGCTTCGCGTGTAAGCGGTTACCCAACGCACAGCATTACATACGTAAAAGTCTGTTGCTTTTTGATTTCTACGTAAAAATGGTATAGCAGTGCATGCAATGCCAAGTATGCATAACAGAGCCTTTAGACTTTCTTACTTGTTAAAATTTTTTTTGTACAATCATTGCGTGTAAATACAAACCTGTCCATTTTTTCTTTTCATTTGAGGAAACATTTAAAATGTTTAGACAATCAAAAGCTCCTCAAGATTCCAGTAAAATGAGTTTTGAATGGAGCGCGATATATTCGCCTTTTATCGATATACATACTTACATATGTATGATGGCGTTCAAATTAATAGCAGCAAAATTCAAAATGATGCTGTTGGCAACTTATCTTTATTTATTCATTGTTAATAATTTTCATTTAAAATATGGGTCGATCTTTATCAGATACCACTTAAATAAAAGTTTCAAAGCTTATACAAATTTAAAAAAAAGTTAATATCAGAATCTTTAGAAAATTTTCGGGTATGCAGTTTTGTAGCCCATTTAATTTTAATATAATGAAGTACACGTTTCAAGTAGCTAAAGATTACCGTTGATTTTTAGAATTTTTTTTTTGTGAATGGTGTTGCGCATTTTCTTCCATATAAAAAATGTGCACTAAAGCGTTCGAAAATTAATGCAATAAAGAAGACTACACTTTTGGAAATAAATTTATAATATAAAGCAAACTACGAAATATAAAGTGGGAGCAAAATTTTATTTGGTTTTCGAACAAAATACTTTAACAAAAATCTACCAAAATGAGAACAAATTTACCTTTTTACCAACTCAAATTTGTTCTACCAATTTTGGTAATAATTCACCAAAGTGGCAACCCTGATCCCAAGTGAATGAGCAAACGGATGTCAATATTCAAGTATATTTATATGCTTGTGTGTATCAGAATGAAATGTAATGATGTTGAAGTTGACGAATGTACGAAATGTAGGCAGTTGAAATCGTAGACGATGATGGCGTAACATCACTCATTGAGGGAAGTGCTGCCCTATTGTTGGTGTTGCATTACAAGCGCTCTGCAAATAATGACAAAAGCGGCATTAGAAAAATTGAAAAATAAAAGCAAAAAATAGAATTTTTATATTACAACAGGAAACGTTGCGTCACTACCGGGCTATGCAGCTACCACCACCACCGACACTTCCCGTTGTATAAAAATTGCGCATTGGGTGTTTGCCAATCGATTAAAGGACCGCCCATGTACTCAGCGGAATGTATGTCCCTGGATGATTTTATTATGGCACTAATCGACTAATTGATGCGTGAGAAAAAACTCAAGTCCGCGCATTCGAGCATTTGCTGTAAGCCGATATTTTCATGTAATGCCACATGCCACACATTCATTACACTCGAATTACAATGCAGCACTCAGCGCACTGGGACTTTTAGTGTTGGGTGGTTGGTAGGGAGGCGAATAAATTGCGCGTATGCAAATTCATTGCCGAAAGTAGTCGCGCGCGAATGTGGCGTACACAGGGGTGTAGCAGCGCGTAGTTGCGAATGTCAGTCAATTTCTTTTGTCACTTGCTTGTTTTGCTAAAAAAAATTACTGCGGCGATGGGTAACATTACCACCAAAGCAGTTATGTAGTTAAAGTTTTGAAGCCGTCGTCCGGTGCACCCGTTAGCACATGAGCGCCCATAAATTGTGCTGCAATGTCATGCCGCGCGCCACACTCCACACTAGGGATGTTGCGAATGTGGAATTTTAGACATCCGCAGATGCGGTTGTTTAGACGCTAACATCCGCGGATGCGGATGCGAATGCGGATGTCATGTATTTTCAAGAAATAATTTAGGTGGGTAAATTAGGTCATTTAGGTAAATAAAAAATGAAAAGGTTAATCATTTTTAATAATCTGCCCTATCCTGAGTTTTGCCCGCAAAAAAAATTCACCCGAAAATTTGTATTCCGCCCATAGTAAATATGTACATGAAAACCAAAAGTGAAAAGTGAACCGGTTCGGGGAAAATTAAACTCATGATAAGACTGAATGATTTTTTAGTACTTGAATTTAAAAATTGGAACATTGTACTTAATAAAAACTTTTTGAAGGGTCATAAATCAAACCTGCGCTACTATATAACTACTCGCTCGAGGCGACAAACTTGAAAAACTTGAAACTTGGCAAAATTGTATATTCTCTTCGATTGACACTGCACCAGTTGAGAGGACTTTCAGTTATATTTATTGCGGTGCAATAATTACTTTTTGAGATTTTCATCGGGGCTGCAAATGTCGGATGTATCCTCCAGACTTTCATCTTCACAATCTAGCATCATGGCACAATCATTGTTTAAACACCGTCGTTTTCCAAAGAATTCTTCATTCTCATTCTTTTGGTTGTTTCGGAATTTGTCACGTCATCAGCGTTTTTTCGATTTTAGCTTTTGTAACTCATTTTTAATGCTTTCTTCTGTGACTGGTTACATATACGTCTGTGCTTGCACAATATTCCAGGGACCGAAAATAACAGTTATTTTTTTCCAAGTTAAATTTGGCCTAATATTTTTTATTCCGAAATAATCCGGATAATAAAGAAACCGCTTATCTAAATTAAACAAATTTGGTATCATATGAAAGAGAACTGAAATAGCTTTTAAACAGAAATACCGAATGAAGGTTACCCACTCTATTTATATTTTTAACCGACTTCCAAAAAAGGAGGAGGTTATCAGTTCGTCGGATTTTTATTTTTTTTATGTATGTTACTTTAGAACACGTCAACCGTTTTTGATAGTTGTTTTATATATATCTCATGATACACTGATCGGATCTTAACCAGATTAGTATGGGACCACCTCTACACTACCTTATATATATATATATATTTTTTTTTTATATGAGAATTGAAGTCGGTTTTTTTTTGCTAAAAATTACTTGTTTTATAACTTAATATTAAAGAAATTCATGTAAATACATACCTGACAAAATGTTTGTTCTATGGTAATTAATTAACATTTTTTATTGAAACTTGTTTAATTTGGATAAGCGGTTTGTTTATTATCCGGAAAGTACTTTTATTTCGGAATAAAAAATATTTGGCCAAGTTTAACTCGAAAAAAATAACTGTAATTTTCGGTCCCTTCAATATTCGCATTCGCAAAAGATCCGCATTGATTTTTGGGAATGCGAAAGCGAATGTTAAAATTAATGCGGAAGCTCCGCGGTTGCGAATGTGAATGCGAATATTCGCAACAAGCCTGCTCCACACGTAGCACTCGCATCACACACCACACGTAGCACTCGTTCCACACACCACACGCAGCATTCGTACCACACGCAGCACTCGCGCTCCCATTGCGTAATTGTTGTATTGGCTTTTGCTGTAATAAAACAATACTGATTGAGTGTACGTTGCAATTAATTTACTGCAACTGCTGTTCTTGTTAACGATTGTTATCATTGCTCGCAATCACAGACCGGTCGTGACCAGTGTTGCCACAATTTTTTTTTATTTTTTACCAAAATCCTCGGAAAAAGTTACCAAATTCAACAAAAAATTACCAAACTTATTTTATGTGCAGAACTGTACAAACATACATATCGAGCCCTAACCGTCATAATAACGTATCCGACATTTTTTTTAATTTTGAAAAAAATTTAGCCTACGTTATTTTGGCAGTTAGAGCTCAATACATATGTGTATCCGAAGATACCAAGCTTTTCAGGCAATCAGCGCTACATTAACCTAAAATTTTTACGAAAGTTTGTTGAATTTTTTTAAATATTGAACAAAGTTTGAATTTGTTAGAGCTCTGTTAAAGAAAGAAAAATATTTTTATAAAAAATAACCAAAATTAAGTTACTAAAAAAAATTATATGTTAAAACTTGTCAAAATATGGTGCGGCTATAATTTTTTCGACCACTGTATGTAAACAAGTGACAAGAAAATATATCAAAAATTCAACGCTTGAAGGAAAGCTTTCGACTCACGTATAGACAGAGTGAAGCCCCGCTGAATGCCGTAGCTTTTTGAACGAGAACATACGTATTGTAATTCAAAAGCTGACGAACTGACAGGGAAAGGTAGGGCCACGCAAAACCTTCCAGGAAAGAACACGGTGGATATACTTAGCAATAGCCACTTTCAAGCAGTTTGTTAAAGAACACACCATTTTAGTAGCCAAGGAATGCTGGAACAGCTTTCGCTTTGCCAAACTTTCAGAATTACCTGGTATTTCTATTAAAGGGAACGCTTACGGTCTACTTACTAATGTGGAATCAGAACCAATATTGACCTATTTGACATGTAAAACCGAATTGAAAAAGTTACCAAATTGAAAAATAAATTACCAAATTACAAAACTTGATAAATAAAGAAAAAAATTACCAATTTTGGTTAAAAATTACCAAAGCGGCAACGCTGGTCGTGACACAATCGCACTCCTTCGCGCTCCTCCTGCCCTCCGGTACATCAATTTTAGATTTTGATTACGACTAAGTACGCATATATGCTTGGAAAGTATGCTTTATTTTTGCCGCCTTGCGACTGGACCCCTTTAATGGTGCAAACGTACGTGCATTTAAATGGCGCGTGCTTTCAACCGGATATGCCTGATCGCGCATGCCAGCAGAGTCAGCTCCGAAATTCAGCAGTCATATTGTGAAATTGTGAAACCACACTCTTTGGAATTCTCGGGCACTCGTTCATTAGCTGTCAGTGTTGCCGTTTTGATGCATATACTATTTCAAAAGTGATACGTGTTTGTGCTAATTTTCGAAAGATACTTTATTTTTTCGCTCATTTCGCGAGATAGTTAAATTTTCCGCCCACTACAAATTTTGGTACATGACAAAGAGAAAATATATATGTATCTAGGCAATGGGAGCTTTTAAAATTTTATCGAAAATATTGAAACGATTTGGGGTCTAATAAGCAGGGCTGGAAAAAATATGCAAATGCTTGCTGGTTTTTGCATATACTCGACTTACGTTCATATTTTTGCATATTTGGCAACATTTCATACATTTTCGAGACGATAGATTCGTGGAAGTGCGCCTCATTCATACATATGTTTTTTATAATCCTGCTACCACCTTGTATGAATTTGCCTTGATACAGTGCAAGTATTCATACATACTGCTAGAGCTTGAAGAAATCCGAACAGGTTTGGCGTTTATTAAGGCAAATTTTGGTAGTTTCTTAGTAGGTATAACAAAGCTTTAAATAAAAGGTTTATTATATATAAAAAAATCAAACCTTGGCTATACTACAGTTTGAAAAAGACTAGCGATATTTTCGACAGTATCGTATTCTATCGTGTTGTATATGTAGGGAAACTTCAACTTCGAACAAAATATGTGTAAATATATATATTGCACATATGTAAGTATAAATATTACATCTTAACCGTGAAATTCTAAATATTTTCCTTAGTTCAATCACAAAATTTCAATGCACCGGCCCTACGAAACTATCGACTATCGCCCGAAAACAATCGATGTGCTTCCAAAAATAAAACTATCGATAGTACAATCTATAGTTTTTCAGTTCTAGGCTATACCACAATTGCTAATATTAGAGACATTTTATTTACTGGCTTCGCAACTAGGAGTGAAGCTCTATCGAAGTACTCCCCAGCAGAATTAAGTTTATTTAAAGTTTGTCCAAATATATCTACGGATGTGGAAAGGATTTTTCGAATTATTCAATAATTTTAAATGACCAGAGAAGGTCTTTTTCGATTGATAATTTAAAAAATCGTGTTATTTTATTCTGTAATTTCGAGATTATTGAATAAAAATATTGTAAAAATTAGATAAAACCTTATTGAATTAGCATATTTAAGAGCCTATTTTGGAGACTTATCGAGCTTTTTATAGCGCATATTTTCCGGTTCTTCTGGCATATTTTTGCGAGCACTGCTAACAAGCTTAGAGTATATTGCTTTAAAGGAACAATGTACAATAAGCTGATTGCATTCATTTTTAATCTACTTTACTAGCCTCGTAGATAGCTCTGGGGCTGCAGAGCGTATATTTTCAGACTTAAAATTGATCCAATATGAAAATAAAAATATACTTTCATTATAAACTGTTGTCAATATAATAGGTCTTATTCATAGTCAAAATGAAGTCGACACTGAAGGTAGTTTCTGCTTTTTGACAGTTTACAACGAGTTTAACGTGAAGTGTATATAAAATTTTATAATTACCGTAAACGATCCATAGCTAATAGTTTTAAGTACATATACATATTTGTATACACGTTTCTGTGGAATCTATATATACTCCTTTTGTTCGTCTTTATCAGTGTTGCCACTTTGTGAGTAATTCCTCAAAACGTGAGGAATTTCGGGTGTGCTTGAGTATTTTTTGAGGATTTTTATTTTAAGGAATTTTTGAAGAATTTTCTCTCGATATATTTGCAGATAACAAATGCAATCATGTTTTACACAAGAGAGTTGTTAAATCCCTATGTAAAGTTTTGAACAAGAAGCTTTCCGAAGCTTTATAAAGAGCGAAATACACTACACAAGCGGCTTGTCAAACATTCTTCATACCTACTTTCCCCCATTTCGCTATACACCACGCAAACATGACTCGTTCAAGCAAAGAATTTTAGTTTTCTTCTGGTTCACAATTTAAAAGGGTTTGGTTTTCTTCGATTTTTCTCTCTGGCGTCCTCATTCGGTAAAAATTCCATTGCGAATGAGGCGATTTTATCATACACAACGTAAGCGGTATGATCAAACGTCAACATGGCGGTAAAAAG
Organism: Rhagoletis pomonella; assembly: GCF_013731165.1. Lineage (NCBI taxonomy): Eukaryota > Metazoa > Arthropoda > Insecta > Diptera > Tephritidae > Rhagoletis > Rhagoletis pomonella. The sequence goes on along the minus strand of NW_023460497.1, from coordinate 8,336 downwards.
TAAAAAAAATTGATTTTTTTATTCACATTTGCCTCAAACGGCTTGCCAAACCTTTAAACACAACATAATAGCTTTAAGGAAAGGGATATTTTTCTTAGTTTGTCAAGCCTCTTGTGTGGTGTTTTTCGATCTTAAGCACATCTGCCTTTGCTGCTAAATATTCAAAATTCCATCGTTATATTTTCAAATTATGTATTTTGAACTTGCAAAATCTCTGTAACAAATGGAGAGAACGCGCATTGTTCGATCATAAGGATATTCATATTGATTCTTCATTAGATCCAGAAAATTATAGGAAAACATTTTTTGAAGCAAAAGATTCTTCAGGCTCATATAAGTTCCCCAATTAAAAAAACTTATATCTGCATTGCCCTTTTCTAATGCTTCAGTAGAACGTATATTTAGTAGTTTAAAAAGTTGTAGGACTGACTTGAGGACCAGATTGAGCACTGATATAGTTCCAGTAATATTACATATATACAAAGAAAGGCATAAAAAATAACGGTTATACTTTGTTTGAACCTCAAGAACAAATTTACAAATTGAATCGGAGAATGTAATTAATTTTTACACTAAGTACCTGTAAATAGTATGCAGTACAAAATACTCATATCTGTAATAAGAACATTTTGAGTAATTTGTTCGGATTTTGTGGATTTTTCATTTTTTTTTTTGAGGAATTTGGTAATTTTTTTTTGTGGCAACACTGGTCTTTATACAAGATTAAAATCAATAATCTCTATTTTGATATATTGCGGCATATTCTTGTTTTCGTACAAATCGAAATTCACGAAATTTTCCTGTCATTTTCTATACAAAAATTTCAAATTATTTTCCTTCATGTACATGTATGTGTATGAATGTGAATTACATGATTTTTCGGTTATTGACAATAATAAAAAGCTATGGTAAAAAGCATTTTTTGAGCAATATTGATATTTATGTAGATGCTTAAAAAAAGAATTAGAGATAAATTTAATCCATTTTTTGTTTTTTGCGATACATTTTTTCAAGACGTCGGGGCAACACTGTTTACTGTTCGATGTTGGCTCTGAGCAGCATTGTTCCGCATTGTCACTGCAATTCACCACATTTACCTGCCGCTTGAGCCTGAGGCTGTCACATTCAAGTGGCATGTAGCTAGCTGTTTGTTGGCGTGTTGCGTACATAACTGCCGTGCCAAGAACTAGGCTAATTATCTTACCAAAAACAAAACCGTTATAAATCGTACGGCTACCTCTAGGTCTATTACTGTGTTATGTAGCTGGCTGTTCGGCTTGCTCGACGGCCAAATGGGGGGGTTGTTTGCCACTTATCTACCTTCAGCTACAACAAACAAAAATTTTTTGTCATGTCAATGTAAAACGAAGGAGAAAAAGAAAGAAATGGAAGCCTGTCCGGGTCAGTTGGAGCCATCCCACCCCTTCTAAGTGCCGACGGCATTTAGCCTTGAGTTCCGCCGGGGCTCCTAGTTCATCATGCGAAACTCCCTTTACCTGACCTAGTCCGTCAGTCAAACGTTTGTCACCTGTTAAATCGTCATGTCACCTGTAATATACCCACGTCCCCTCCGTGTTGCGCCTATGCAGCACCCACACCAACCTAAAAATTCCTAGCATTATTATTCGGGCAGAGGTAAGTGGCAGGTTGGCATGCTTGTTGTCCCACGCTAGCTCGACGGCCAAATGGGGGGTTGTTTGCCACTTCTCTACCTTCAGCTACAACAAACAAAAATTTTCTGTCATGCCAATGTAAAACGAAGGAGAAAAAGAAAGAAATGGAAGCCTGTCCGGGTCAGTTGGAGCCATCCCACCCCTTCTAAGTGCCGACGGCATTTAGCCTTGAGTTCCGCCGGGGCTCCTAGTTCATCATGCGAAACTCCCTTTACCTGACCTAGTCCGTCAATCAAACGTTTGTCACCTGTTAAATCGTCATGTCACCTGTAATATACCCACGTCCCCTCCGTGTTGCGCCTAAGCAGCCCCACCAACCTAAAAATTCCTAGCATTGCATCTTAAATAATAATGCTATGTTCAACTGAATTTCATTGTAATACAAATTCATTTATTAAATTAAATCAAAACAAAACCTAACACATAAAATTCCTCTTATACTATTTCTTTACTTCTACTACTAACTGAATCCAAATTTTATGATTATTATTATTATAGGTATATATATATATTTTTTCTTTTTTTTTCTTTGCCTAATTATCTACTTCTATTAACAATATCTTAATTATTCCCTTACTCACAAATATCTATCGTTCTTTTGTATTTCTTGTATTTTTTTCCGCGCTTTCCACTGTAATTCTTTAAAGTTTTTTATTTTGTAATAGTTTTTGGTATATAACTATTAAAATCTCAAAAATATGCGTATACAAATGCACATATATGCTTAAAAAGCGCAAACATGTATTCAGGTGCCTTTGTTACCTCACATAAATATATGTATGTATGTATATTTATATGTATATGCACGTTTTATATTACTTTTTTTTCTACCGTCGGTGACCCTTCCTAATGCTACTGAGAATGGATGTACATATATATGCAAATGTTAAAAACAATAGTGACTTCTCACTTACCAGTATGTGTGTATGTTGTATGTCCACCGATGCTAGCGCCATCATGCCGACTACCTGGGAAGTGTTGAGGGAGAAAAACAAAGCATTCATATGTACATATAACTACTGGAAAGGAGAGTAACCAAACAAACAGAAACAGGTGGTATAGTGGATCACGCTTAGTGGGTACGTATGCCACCTGTTTTGCTCTCCTTTTCAGTTCGGCCCTTTAATCCGTCGCGAAAACAAACTAAGTGTCATTTGAACGTATGTATGTATACCGGCGCGTGTGAAAAACAAATATAAATAAAATACAAAAGAAATTACCAAAAAAAAAATTATATCTATAACTTATCGTTATTAATAACAAGAATTGTGCGTGAAAGGCAAAATAAGTGATCGGATTAATGTTACTAATAATAGGAAACTGCAATTATTTGGCAAATAAGAACTAAGGTGTAACGCGAGTACAGAGTAAAAAAAAAGAGCGTGATGAATTTAGGCTGAATGTCAAAAATCAAAAATAAACGCAATGTAAATAATGTGGTGAAAATAAAACTAAGCTTAGAACAACTAAATTCGAAGAAAAAGGTGATGAAATAGCAAACTAACAAAATTCGAAAAAATGGTAATTGGCAAAATGCGATAAGAAAATAACCAAAGACGTGCAAAAATAATAATTCTATAAATTAATAAACTAAAATAAACCAGGGGTGCTGCTGGAACGCTGTTTATTAGTGATGCTGGCGTTTTTTTTAGTGCGACGTCGATATTACTGCTGTAGCGTATGAGCGGGTGAGTTTGATTTATCCTCCGTGATGTGGTGTTGTTGTGTGATCTGCGACTTTGCTTAGGCCGGTATTGTGTATATGCAGCCGTCTATATGCATGTGATACTGGAACCGCGATGAGTTTGGCCTTTTATGCTATGGTTTTGCCTGATGTTGCTGAGTCGGTGGTGCATGTTAGCCGGGTGGCTGTTATAAGCGTGGATTACGCCGGTGGGGCACTTAGTGTTGCCGAGAATTTTCTTAGAATTTTTGTTAGCGCGGCCCGGATATACATTTAACCACTTTATCACTGTATTCAGTAAATGTCTCTTAAGGTTTTGGTTTTACCTTTCTTTTTGCACCAAATAACTTTAAATTTTACTTAAAACTTTTTGTAATGTAACGACGGGTGAAAATAGTTCGCGCTCGGGCAATTCTGACTTTCAGCGCTGACTTTCTCCAAAAGAATCTCGATTAAGGCTTCAGCTCGCTATTTAAGCATTTTCGACCTTTGTTTTGGTTACGGTGATTCTGCGGTTATCCTTTTGTTTACAAGCAGACACAAATACACAAGCTCCGGCCAGCCAATAGAAAGATCGCAGATCACGACATCGAACAAGTTGTATCGCACCCGCTATTTTGACTTCGGACTTTACGTCTTCATGGTAACCAGTGGAAAGTTTTTATTTTGTTTACTTATACTGCTTCTACTGTTATCACCAGTGCGAATTTAACCGCATGAGGTGGTTCGAAAAGGGTTGCTTCTTTGATTTAGAATATGCATGCGTAGATGTACACATGTTCATGCATATATGCACATATATGTATGTATTTATATATATGCATATATATTCATATTAAATCGGCTGTCGTTACATCCTCGCAAGCGTCGATGTTGCTCGCAATATGGAGCGTGTGCGTAAAAAGATTCATAACGCAGCCGTGTGCACCCCATGTTAAATGATGGCCCAATGTGTGGCCTCGACCCACGCTTATATGCCGGGCTTGGTTGTCTAACGAGTCACTACCTATATCTCCTTATGCTGATCCTGCCTTAATACCCTATAATAGCCTATCATTGGGTTCACTACCTAACAATTTTCAAGTAACTTGCTGTACTTGCTAATACCATACACCAAATCCCAACAATATTTATTGGTCGTCGGCAAGAGCTAGGTAAGTATATACCTATTTACAAAAAAAAATCTCCATGCAGACACTGGACTCCACTACATTCCGGTACTTTCACAAACAAACAAACACCAACAAAACAAAATAGAACGGAACACACTTATGCAACAAAATGGTCTTTAGCGTGGTATACGCCGATCTTTCTCCCAGTAGTGTCACCTATTTCGTACATTGAGTTGCCGATAACTCCCAAAACTAAGCATTTAACTTGTTTGGGCGCGAGTTAGGCACTATAATTATCTATTTGTGAACTCTGTTTGAAATTCCGGCGATACACCACTTGTCCAATTTGGAACCTCACTTCTCTGCTCCTCGTGTTGTAAACTTTTGAGCTCCTGTCATGCGCAATCTTCAATTCCTTGAGGATTTTTTCTCTGACTAGCTGCATTTTGTCGGAACCAGTAACTACTTCACACTCAGTGTCTTTTATTGATTCTACTTTGCGGAGTATGGCGTATGATGCGCCATGTTGCACCATCGGCAGCCCGAATACGGCATAGTAGGGCGATTGTCCAATCGCGGTGTGGACTACACTGCGTAGCGCCAACGCGGCATCACTCACGTACCTGTCCCAGTTTTTCTGGTTGCCTTGAATATACGAACGCACTATATGGAGTACTGAACGGTTAACCTGTTCGGCTGCATTGCCTTGTGGCGAGTAGAACGCAGTCTTTACATGTTTAACTCCGTATTTATCTAAAAACGAGGTAAATAACTCGGAAACAAATTGTCTGCCATTGTCAGAGTGTACGAACTCTGGTAGGTGACAGGTAATAAGGTCAATGGAAATAAGGTCAATTGACTTTATTTCCCACCCTGGTGCGAAATAAAGTCAATTGACATTATTACCTTTTCAAAAGCGAAATAAAGTCAACAAAAATTTGGAAATAAAGTCATTGACGCTATTTCCTCATTCAAATGGAAATAGCGTCAACAATGCTTAAAGTATGTCGATTCATAGAAAAAAATGTTGTTCTTACAATAAACATTGCCCCGTAAGTGTTGTTTTTTAATAGATGAAAAAGGCTTTTGCCAAATCCTCAGTGTTGTGATATTAATCCACACACAATCATGAACTACCACCAATTGATTCTATTAAAAAAGAATTTAAATTACGAATATGTAAAAACACGATGCGAAAAACTAAACGCCTGCGCACAGCTGAAATACGAGAAATATTTGAAGAAAGAGTGGAGAAATGATCCATAACTTGCAAAACATTTTTCGTTTCTACAAAAATAAAGCGAACACTATTAAATTGAAGAAACAGTACATGTCCAATAACCCCGGAGGAGCACTGAAAGAATTCTGTGTTTTAAATTAGCATATTTTGAACGAATTCGGAATGTCTAAGGTGAAAAAGAACCCAACCTTTCTATAAGGAAACAATTATAAAAAAAGAATTTTCTTACACTGTATTTATGTCTCCGCCAGAAGTCATTTAAAAGCAGCTAAGCAGAACGACGACACTACTTATTAGATGGCACATTCAACGAGCCAATGTGCCAAAATGCGGGTATAAACAATTATTGATTATTTAATATCGGAACCGAGATCATATAAGTTAATTGATTGGTTTTCACACACTTTTGAAACACAAATTATATGCTTTTTTACTGCAGACAAGTTGTTGCCCCAAAAACCCAGCAGAAATTTTCCAATCAGAGCTGCCAACTATCCTTAGTTATGAGGTGCCATATTGAGGATAAAAAAGTGCCAAAATGTGCCAAAGATAAAAATAAAAGTGCCAAAAAAGGTGTTATTCCTTTTAATCATTCACATTTATCAATCAAATAAAGCCACATTTTCAAAACAAAAGTACAATGATAAAATAAGATAAACCAGTTTAATGGCCTTTATAAATTAGAAAATTTTAGTAGAGAAAAAGAAGTGCACGCAAAGGATTTCACAAAACTGAATTGAAATGTTATTTTTTTACAAAAGTGCCATTTTGGCACTTTATGCTAAATTGAAAAATTAAGTGCCCTTTGAAGTAAAATAGGGACAAATGGCACGGTTTGAGCCAAGTTGGCATCCCTGCTTCCAATAACTTACAAATATAAAATGGTGAAATATCGAGGGCTTGAATTCATTAATACCCTCTATCTGCAATTTGCACAAAAACTAATTTGTGATTTTAGAAACCATCTGGGACTTATTACCTGTCGTTAAATAAGGTAACATTAATATCACTGATGACAGTTAAAGCTTAGGTGGATTTTTATATCAGAATCTCATCTTTGTGAAAAATGTGCAGATAGAGGGTATTATTGAATCGATGTTTAAAATATATAAAAATTTTATTTCAACGTATACAAAAAATAAATGTACCTACGTTACAGCACGGCGGGAGACGGGGAAGGGGGGCCGGGGGGCCGCGGCGTAGCGTGACGTGGTGTGCGCGCCGGACGCGCGAGGCGCAAGCGCGGCGCGCGGTGTGGCGCGCTAACGCGGGCCGCCGCGAAGCTAAGCAAATTTAATGTTTGAAAGAGAAATAATGTCAATGGACTTTATTTCGTTTTTAAAAAGGTAATAACGTCAATTGACTTTATTTCGCACCAGGGTGGGAAATAAAGTCAATTGACCTTATTTCCTTTGATCTTATTACCTGTCACCCTCTGGTATGCCGAAAACATGGAAAACGTCCTTTTCTAGATATTTTACAACATCTGCTGCTGTCGCTTTACGCATTGGTTTAAGGAACACAAATTTAGAGAAATGATCGAGACAGACGAACACATAACAATTACCATCACTAGAACGCGGATAAGGACCCATAAAATCTATTTATAAACGTTGGAACGGTCTTTCGGTGACATGTTGCCTGCCCATCAATGGTCTGTTGAACGAGTTTTGGACCTTGCAGCCCTTACAGGTCTCGCAGTCTTTACAGAAATTCTGCACATCGGCCACCATACCAGGCCAGTAGTATTTCTCTCGGATCCGTGCCAACGTTTTATGGATTCCTCCATGTCCGGCCGACGGCGAGCAATGAGACGACTCTACTAACCCTCGGCGCAGCTCCGACGGTACCCAAAGAGCTTCCAGGTTTGGTCCTCCTGCTGTCCAGTCCCCCTGTTAAACTGTGTTCTCTTGTAGACATATCCGTCCGAAACACCCACCACCGACTCAGCAACATCAGGCAAAACCATAGCATAAAGGCCAAACTTATCGCCGCACTGTGTTGCGGCTAGTGGAAAAGTAACTTTTTTCCGATTATTTTTTTCAGTGTTTTTAATGATGCAATTTTGTCACAGACATTCCAAGTAAACAAAAAACACATAAAGCTTATTTTTATGTTGGCCCGTTGATTTTTAATTGATTTTAGAAGTCAAATATACAAAATTTTCACGAAAAGAGGGGATTTCAGGGCTGTATTCAAAATGATCTCATTTGATTTTGGTGACAGATATTTTGATTCGGAAAAAAAATCTGCCTTCGGACAAGTATCTTCTGTAAAAAAAAAGGAATGTTGTTTGAGACATTTTCATATGCACCTTTTTTAGAGCGAAAACCCGACTAAAGGTCCATTTTTCCTTTAAATTTGGGTTAGGTAAGCAATATCTAAAAAGTCCCAGAGAGTCCCAGTTCCAAACCACTACAGAAATGTTATATAATTTGTTTTCAACGAACTGTGAAAAAATCAGCTGCCCATACCTGCCCTCCTGGGAGTTATAGCGATTTTAGTATATCACTCTCAGTATTTATTCCATAGAAATAATATAATAATATATATATATAATATATAATATATATATATAATATATATAATATATAATATATAATATATAATATATAATATATAATATA
>NW_023460496.1:30203-35924 GCF_013731165.1 Rhagoletis pomonella | reverse complement strand
TTTCTCAAACACTTTTCGCTTGGTACACAGCGTGTACTATTTTATTTTATTTTAATATATTCCATTTTATCTTTTTCTCAAATACCTTTCGTTTGATACATATTTTGTAATATTTCACTTATTTTACGAATTAAAATGAATGGAATTTTTCAAATAGGTGGCAAACCTCTTCTAATTTTTTTTACCCATATGTATTGTAATATTTCATTTATCTTATGAATTTAATTTTTCAAACAGGTGGCAACCCTTCTCAAATATATTTTCGCCAGTGAGCTTTCGTAAACCATTTTCGTTAGACTCTCATATCGTAATATTTAATTTATCTTATGAATTACATTAAATTAAATTTTTCAAACAGGTAGAGTAGCTTTCTTCAAAAATGTTTTCTAAAGTAAGCTTTCTTTAACCTTTTTCTTTTGACACCCATAGTGTAATACTTAATTTTTTGTTCAACTTAATTCAACTAAATTTTTCAAACAGGTGGCAACTCTATTTTTTAACCAACCAAGTATTATTAGCGAAGAAATAAAAAAAGTAAGTGCGCCTGGGCCACACTGCAGAAGTGAAACTTACGTTACTTATCTATCTATACATACCCACGCCTGCTTTTGCTTAAGGTTATATTTTTTCGCTTTTTTTTATCAATGTAGATCCCTACCTCTACCACTGTTCGTTTTATTCTGTTTTTCCATTATCTTCATTTTTATCTTTATACTCTATCGATAACAAAATCGATTATAACGTCCATAAAAATATCGATAACAAAATCGATGACAAATTCGATAAAAATTTCAGTAGCAACATCGATAATACCATTGGTAGCTAAACCGATTAGAAAATCGATAAAAATATCAATAACCAAACCGATAAATATCGTTAACAAAATCGATAAATATCGATAATAACATCGATAACAAAATGGAAAAAATTGATAACAAAATCGATAAATATTTCGAATACAAAATCAACTTATATCGATAACAAAATCCATAAATATCGATAACAAAATCGATAAATATCAAAACAACAAAACAAAATCGATAAATATCGATAACAAAATCGATAAATATCCATAACAAAATTTATAAATATCGCTAACAAAGTCGATAAATATCGATAAGAATCGATAACAAAATCGATAACTAAATCGATGCATATCGATAACAAAATCGGTAAATATCGATAACAAAATCGATAAATATCGGTAACAAAATCGATAAATATCGATAACAAAACCGATAAAAATATCGATTATTTTATCGATAAGTCTCGAGAATCCCGAAAATCTCTAAAATCCCAAAATAGTTCCCAAACTGAGTCTCTGTGTCTCTATCTATATCCTTTCCTCTTTAATTACTTCTATCTTTCTTCCCCTATCTTCATCTTTGCTTTCATCGGTATCCTCATCCTCCTCTTTGTCTTTACTTTTATGTTCATAATTTTTTTCAGCTACATATTCCCCTGCACATTTGCCTTATATATGTATATAAGTAAAGTGTTTAAATTTACCTTGGTCTTCATTTTTGCCTTTATCGTTACGAATCTTTGTTTTTGTTTTTATACCCGAGCGCACTTGTGCAGAAGGGTATTATAACTTTGTCCACATAACGGTTGTTTGTAACAGGCAAAACGAATCGAGATAGATATAGACAAATGTATACATAAATGATCAGAATGAAAAGAGAAATCGATTAAGCGGTGACTGTCTGTCCGTCCGTCCGTCCGTGTACACGATAACTCGAGCAAAAATTGAGATATCTCAACGAAATTTAGTATGTAGGTTTCTGTTAATCCAAGGTAGGTTGGTATTGAAAATGGGCGAAATCGGATTGTAACCACGCCCACTTCCCATATAACGGTAATTTCCAGAAATACGAAAACTGCGATATTTTAGTAACTACTGAAGATAATTCACTCAAAATTGATATTTACAATGATTTTTAGACGAAAAATAATAATATTAAAATTTTTTGGAAAATGGGCGTAGCCACACCCACTTATGGTTACATGTGTATATCTTGGTAACCGCTGCACTAATTTCTTCCAAACTCGGCACAGTTGTTGGTCCTGGCACAGCATACCAAATGACCGAAAATTTTTAAAATCGGACAATAACCACGCCCACATCCCATATAACGATAATTTAGAGAAATGCGAAATCCTCGATAAATCAGTAAATATTAAAGCTAATTTTTTCAAAATTGATGGTTGCAACAATTCTTTACCAAGAAATACGTTTATGGTAAAATTTTGGAAAATGGGCGTGGCACCGCCCACTTACGAACACATATATGTATCTCGCTAACCGTTCTAGCAATTTGTACCAAACTCGGTATGGTTATTGTGCTTGCCACATAAAAGCAAACTGTTTAAAATTGTTGAAATCGGACTAAAATTACGGCCGCTTTTCATATAACGGTAAATTTCAGAAATGCTTGAAATTTCAATATTTCGAAATTTAAGGACGCTAATTTACTTAAAATTTATACACCCCGGCTTATCATGTAGCGGTAGCTTTCGGAAAGGTGGAAAACATATATTTAATACTTGCGCCGGGTATTTAATGTTCGGCTCCGCCCGAACTTAGACTTTCTTACTTGTTATTTTTACCTTTGCCTTTATCCTTTTCTTCATTTATGTACGTACTCACCTTTACTTTCATTCTTGTATTGGTCTTTTTCTAAGTGTTATTCTTTAACCTTTTATTAGCAAAGTTATGTTAAAGTAATACCGTATGCATTCTCATTGCAGAATCCAAATTTAATGAGTTTGTCCACTTAACGCCTTAAAGCGGGCCAGTTCGTAGCTCAGCAGCCTCGAGCTAATCCAATTAACTACAGGTTATATAGTAATTCAATGCTCCTGAATGCGTGTAATCACGCGACATAAGACAAAGGTTATCAGCTGAAGCAGACTGAATTCATGTACAATTTTGTGCTAAAATTCCAATGGACATATTTTAATAAAATAAAATGAGCTGAAAATACAGACAAAAATTTCAATGATTGCAAATAACTAGCAAATTATATGGTTTACTTACTAGCAGCACTCTTGGCGCAAGTATTTTTCTTTGGACACATATCGTGTAACTACATATGTGTCGATAGATCAATTCCGACAAAAAAATATGAGCAAAGTTTTAGGATCTGAATAAAATAATACGTGTGTTGAAACGTGCATAAGTAAGTGCAACCTTTGACGGACCTGAAGTATGCTGCACGTTACAGCCAGATAAATAATACTCCCACGAAAGTGGTTTGAACAATTTTATGGTTTTTAATATCGCGATTATTTATTCAACCGCCTTATTTTATTTTATTTTTTCTGGATTTTTTTTTCAGTTTTCGCTACCTCTCACTTTTGAGCTATCGCAGCCATGACCACTTGGGAAACTCTATACAACCGTCCAGGTCCCAATCGTTTGCTACCCGCCGAGTCATATAGCACAACTGATCCTACAGAGCCAGTGAAAATTCGTAAAGCCGCCGATGGCCTAGGTGCTGAGGAGCCTATTTCCATTCCTGGCATGCTGAAACGTACCGTAAACAATTATGGTGATTATCCAGCATTGCGGACGAAGAATGAGAATAAGGAATATGAGACAGTAACATACAAGTGAGTGTGAATGAACATACCAGTAAAAAAAAAAGAATTATCATCCAAAAATTAAACTTAGATCGCTCTTTTGCGAGCAATAGATTACTTCACAAAACATTAAGTAGGAATAATAGCATTTTTTTATCGATATATTAAACGGTAAATATCTCGCTAAATATTTCGATAAGAGAATGCCTGTCGAACATAAATGTTTGAATAAGTATATCGACTAGAATGTGTTATCGATTAATATTTTAATAAAAAATCGATAAAAATATCGATAAATAATCATTTCAACAGAATCAAAAATTCATCGAAACCAGTACCGAGAATTTAAGATTCATTTGTATGTAACATCGGTTTTTATAGAGCCCGCCTCTTATTTCCAGAGCCCATATAAATAAATTTTTCTAAAAGAATTACATCTATACTCTATGGACATAAATTAAATTAGAGAAGAATGCGAAGGAAACTACAACAATTATTTTTGTTTTGGATTGTCCTTTTTGTTACATTACATTAGAAAAGCTGCCGACTTTATTTTCACTTAGAAAGTTAAACGCTGATTATTTTAATAAAATGTGTATAGAGAGGCCCGTGATTTTTTAGTACCGGGCCCGAGTTTTCTCTCGACGACGGAAAATAAAATAGAATAAAATAAAAAAAATGTTAAATAAATCTAAATAAAAACCAATAAAAACAACAAATTTTTAAGCAAAAAAACACAACAGACTTCAATTGTCATACAAAAAGTTAAGAGTACCGTTAATTTCTTCATGATGCAAATTAGTATGGGACCACCTCGGAGACACTGTCTTTGCGATAGAAAAATAATTATCGAAATCGGTTTACGTGTGCAAAGTTATGCTGTAATATACATAAAAAAAGATATTCCGACGAATTGATAACCTTTTCTTTTTTTTTTTTGTGAAGTCGGTTAATAATAAAACAATTTTTGCAATTGATCGAACCGACGGCGAATCCGAATCCTACGGAATTTTTGTACGCAGCGTTAACCACTCGACTCGCTTGTTTTGTTTGCTTACAAGTGCCATAGACAACAGTTGGCAGTTTTGGCCAGTGTTGTCATCGAAAATTCCCTGAACCGCATTAATTTAGAGGATTAGCTGCGGAACTTAATCCCGCTCAACTCCAATCAAAACCCGAAATTATTCCGAATTATCGAGTTAATCTGGATCAACGCTGCTTTCATAGACAACTAAATCGATACATGATATCTAATTCTGATAGACCATTTCATAAAAAAATTATGGGGATTAAAATTCAGCTGGAGTTCTTACCCAAAATGATATCGATTAAAAATATATTTTATGATATCGATAGAAAAGGCGGTGAAGATATCGAAAATAAATTTTATAACAGGGATCGAAGTGGTTATGATCTTTACAATAAAAATCAATATTTAACCGGTAAAATGTAAATTTTATTTATTCGAGCAAAAGTAAACCGTTATTTTGTTATTTTTTATGATTGTTTTTTTTTTGTTTTTATATTTTCGATCATATATTCGTTATTTTCAGATTTAATTTTTTAGATCATAAAAGATTTAAATCGGTCATAAAATCGCAACCTCCATTATAACTGTTAAAAGTTATCGAAAAAATTAAAATCCAAAATAATGATTAGTTTTTTATCGAAAAAGATACAAATCACAAAATAACGATAAAATTTAATCGAAAAAAATAGAATTAAACGATTTTTCTTGACTGAAGAACAAAAATTAAAAATTAACAATTTTGCAAAGTTCCAAAAATAAACATGTCTGAACTATAACATAATGTGGTTGTTCACACAGGTTATCTGGTTATGTGGTTATATTTTTATTCAGTTTACAATAATAAAATACACTACAGAATAATAATGTTTAACCGCATATATCAATCTTCCTATAACCTTTCTTATTGTATCTAGGCGAAGATTTTTTGAACAAAAAACTCAGTGCGTGTAGTCCCTACGCGCGGAAGAAGTGAAAGTTAATAGAGGAAATTCCAGAAAGAAAGAAATGTGCGATATATGTACATTCACCTGTACTTATTTTCTAATATACATATATAATTTCATCTTCATCTTCATCTTCATCTTCATTTTCATCTTCATCTTCAT
>NW_023460496.1:0-27203 GCF_013731165.1 Rhagoletis pomonella | reverse complement strand
TCATCTTCATCTTCATCTTCATCTTCATCTTCATCTTCATCTTCATCATCATCTTCATCTTCATCTTCGTCGTCATCTTCATCTTCATCTTCATCTTCATCTTATCTTTATATTTGTTTTTGATTATCTTCTTGTCTTTGCATTAGTCTCTTTTCCCGCCCAATTGGCGTTTAACGCAGCTATTCGTTTTCTATACCCGTCATATGCTACCTGTACCGTGGCGTTAAATATTTATCGCAAACATAACGGAGCTATAATAATAAGATTTGCTTCAATAATTTGAGTTTAACTTTTTGAACAGGTAGTCACCGCCTTCAGACACCTCAAAAATATTTTAATTGTGTTTCTGTAAGCTCTTTCTGTACTGTATAGTATTTTAAGCGTAAGACTTTTGTATAGTTTAACTAAATTTTACTTTTGAAACAGGTGGCAACCCTCCTGCATTTAGCTAGAAAATACAACTTATTCAAAACCATTTCTTTTGATACCGATATTGGGATAATTCGTTTAACTTAATAAATAATTTGAATTCGATTTTCATATATATGGCAACTCTTTAAAAGACTAAAACCATACTGCACATCTACAGGTCAAGCTCTTTCATGTGACACCTCATTTTTGAAAATCGTACGAACGATACAGATTTTATGACGTGGTGTTAAATATTTAACGCAACCATCTCCGAACTCGATTAAGAAGTTTCACTTCAACAAGGCTGGTAGAAGAAGTTATTTGAAACGAGTATTTACATACAATATTTAAAAACTTTAGCCTTGAATTTCTTCATAAATTCCACCTTTGCAAATTTCCATTTTAAATTCAGTATTTATGACCCCTTGATTCCGCATTCATAAATCCCAGCACCGTTGTTGGTCTCCAAAAAATCACTTTCACACATTTTTTTCGCCTTGGCACCACAGCCAACTGTGTAAAAAGCGAATCCAATGGTTTCATTTTTCAACACACAATTTACTGGTTAAACGTGCCAACTATGACAACCCTTGCAACGCTTGTACCACTGCATCCACCTACTCCTATCCCGTCTCACCATCGTCTTTCCACACACATTTATGTATGTATAAAGGTAGGTATGTATGTATGTATGTTAGCACAGAGCACAAAATCCATTTCTCCATTTGTCGCCATATTTTCACGCTTCATTGCCATTTAGACTAAGACAAATTTTCACACTTTTGGTTTTGAATTTACTATTTAATTCCTTTGTTTCCTCTTTCCTCTAATTTATCGACTTTGCTGCGGAACTGCGAAATAGGCAATATGAACAAAAAGTGCATCAAGCCGCCAAGGCGTTCATCAAGCTCGGACTGGAGCCGCATCACTCAGTGGGTGTGCTATCCTTTAATTGCGCCGAATGGTTCTACTCCGCCATGGGTGCCATACACGCTGGTGGTATTATCGCTGGAATTTATACGACTAACTCAGCGGAGGCTTGTTTCCACGTTTTGGAAAATTCGCGTGCACAAATCGTCATTGTCGACGAGTCCAAGCAAATGGATAAGATTAAAGAGATTAGAGATAAGTTGCCACATTTGAAAGCGGCTATTCAAATACAAGAACCATATGCGCCGTATATGAAGAAAGAGGATGGCTACTATAGGGTAAGTTTGGAGTGGCGCTTTAAGCTTTTTAAAGCTACTAATTTTGTCTTCTCTACCCTGCGACGTAGTGGTCGGAAATTGAAGCAATGACGGTTGCTGATGTCGAGGAGGAATACAAGAAGCGTCTGGAGAATATTGCCATCAACCAGTGCTGTTGTCTGGTATACACGGTAAGTAATTAGTTGTGGTAGATTAAAGAGGCGAACGCTAAACTCAAACGATTTTTTAAGTTTTGCGTTTGTTTGTACATGGAGCTTATGTTATGACAGACAGTACTTCGTACGCCCGCATCCAAAACCAAATTGCTTCTTAGTTAAACGCATGAGTTACCAATTGCTTCCTACACACTTATCAACCTCGCTAATCGTATTCTTTATTTTGCTTCCCTTCTTTCTCTCGTCGTGTACAGTCTGGTACAGTGGGCATGCCCAAGGGCGTTATGCTTAGCCACGACAACCTCTACTTCAATACGCGCGCTATTACCAAGTCGCTGCACAATATTATCGCCGGCGCTGAGGTGGTCGTCTCCTATCTGCCGCTCTCCCATGTGGCCGCACAGACTGTGGATATTTACACAGTAGGTTCCATAGCCGGTTGCATTTACTTCGCCGACAAGGATGCTTTGAAGGGCACACTGGTGAAGACACTGCAAGATGCGCGCCCCACACGATTTATGGGTGTACCGCGTGTCTATGAAAAATTCCAGGAACGTATGGTGGCCGTTGGCTCGTCGAGTGGTGGTTTGAAAAAGGCGCTCGCCAGCTGGGCTAAGGGTGTGACGCTGCGTCATTACATGGAGACACATGGGTGAGTTGGGGGGGGTTGTATTTTTATTTATATTTACCAAAGAGAGCCACGTTATGTGTGGGCATGTGTTACTGTGTAGTTTTCTCGGTTGATTAATGTACGACACGTTACTGTCATTTACTCGCTTAACTGGTTGGCGTTGTCTGATTGCCGGTCGGGCAGCTTCAATGTCTGCCACACTGTATGATGGAATGGCTATCGTTTACCCGTTAACATGAGTGGTGTTTAACATTTAAGCGTTGAGTAATTGCGCTTAATTAACACACCGTCAGCTGTGCTGTGGTGAGTATAATGACATAAGTGAACTGTCATCTAGCAGCCAGTAATGCATGAGTTGAGTTGTTTGCCCGCTGTCCTTAATCGATTGTCAATTGTTGAAAGGAAAGTTGAATGGGTTTAGAAAAATGGTTTAAGTTCAAGTGAACATAGGCGGGTTGGAGTAATGTTTTTGAGGTGTTGAGAAACAATTTAGCTAAAAGTTGGCAAATGACAATTATATTCGATATTATCATCTTAACCCTTTCGGTGCAAGTGTCCAATATATCGGACAAACTTATTTTTGTGCTTAAAGCTCTTTTCTCGTAAATAACAACATTTGTGGTTAAAGGAACAGTTGTTTGGAGCAAAATATATCATTCTTCTTCACGCAGTTTCTCTATTTGTTTTTTTTTTGAAGCGTCAGAAAAGTCGATAGTGAACAGTGGAATATATTGGAAAAAATTAACCACGCTTCGGTGGAATTTAAATATTATATAAAGTTTCGATAGATATTTCGCCATAGAAAAAATAAAATTAATTGAGATCACTTCCCATTTTACAAACCAGCGATACCACAGCTTTCCATTATAATGTGCGCTGGATAACGGTGAAGCCGACAGATTTATTAATTTTTTATTGAATTTTTTATGCTGAAAGGGTTAAGCATTTTGTGAGTTTATTACTGATATCGATAAAAAATTTCAGATAAATCGAAAATTATGCTATTAGCAAGCCTTTTATGAACGTTAGCGAACATTATGTAATCGACAAATTGAAAAATACTAAAATGGCTAAATTTACCGGCTGCACAATTTTTGTTAGCCGCGCAGAATATTTGTACTTATACAATTAGGTACTGTTAAATTTATTGACAACAAAACCGAAAATTTATCGATAATATATCGATAACATATCGATTAATATTTCGATATATCGTCGATAAAATATATAAATTCGTTTCTGCATTAAAAATGAAAACGCAGAAATTCCGATGTTGATGAAAAATTGATTACAATATCCTTCTATTCGAATATGTGTATCGACAATGATGTCGATAGATACAAGATTAATCGATGTAGGTAAATATACGTATGTAACGACATATTTATCGATGCACTTATTACTATCGGTAATATTTTCGATAACTAGTAGATAAAAATATTGATAAATTTACTAGCATATAGAAAATAATATCGCTGAAAGTCGACTACGATATCTTTATTTTCTAATATTTCGATAAAAACGCCGTTAGTACAAATATTCGTAAGCATACCAACGCACATAACGATGTACATATGCATACATTTGGAAGGAGAAAATTTTGAAAAGGCTAATTGCGGCCTATATATGTATATGGAGCGTAGCTCAACTCGGGTTATTTTTCTATCCTTCTTTTCCATCGTTTTTACGTATTGGACATCTTAACTTTCTTATTGAGCACTGAGATTTTTTTGACCATAATTTTTCTTGCGAGAGAAGCTTTTTAAGGCTTTCTATAAATTGAAGAGACGCATTTGGCCAAATTCATTCGCTTCGCAAATGATAGTACCACCCTAAAAGCTCTCTTTGATCGCCACTTGCTTACACAATCGTTTCTAATACGGTCTCCCAAAAAGGAACTGCTTCGCCACACAGTAATAACCTTGTTCATAACTTCATCTGTGTTCTTACTGCTGTTTCTATTGTGTTGATTGGTGACCCTTACTTACTTCGTTGACTTTCGATACAAGAGTACCAATGTGATTATCGAGTATGTTCTTTGTAGTAGTATATGGTCTTCAACCATCTCTGCTATTTGTTTCCTTTTCAAACGTGACTTTTAA
This sequence comes from Rhagoletis pomonella, assembly GCF_013731165.1. Taxonomy (NCBI): domain Eukaryota; kingdom Metazoa; phylum Arthropoda; class Insecta; order Diptera; family Tephritidae; genus Rhagoletis; species Rhagoletis pomonella. The sequence goes on along the minus strand of NW_023460496.1, from coordinate 22,696 downwards.
GGACTAGTTTTTGGCTTTTTGGACATGTATGAGGACATCACCTCAATCACCCAATCTCAACAAAGATCGTCTTCAACCGAATCTCTCCTTTGTTTTAATAGAGTACGCTATTTGTAAATCAAAGTTTTTGATTTTGCAAAAGGTCCCGTTAATGGTTTAGATCTTATTCTTATTAATTTGATGATGTTTTTTTTTTATCAGGTAGTATGTCATAGCTCAAAAAAGAAGTAACCATTTTACCACTCCAATTAATCTATTCCAAGCATATCTGCCCTCCCCCGTAGCACCTTTGTCCTCGTGTCGCAGTACTTACATATGGTTTTTCTATTTTCTATAAACTTTATTAACCTTTCTTTCGTTTTATCCCCTCCACAGCAAAGGCCCCGGTAGCTTTGGATATAATATCGCTAAGAAGTTGGTTATGTCCAAGGTGAAGCAAGCGCTTGGTTTCGATCGTGTTATTACACTTGTCACCGCTGCGGCGCCCATGTCACCTGAGACCAAGAAGTATTTCCTCAGCTTAGATTTGAAACTCTTGGATGCTTTTGGTATGTCGGAAGTTGGTGGTTGCCATACAGTATGCGCTCCAGATACACAACCGCTCAATTCGATTGGCAAAACGTTGGCTGGTTGTGAAACGAAAATCATCAACAAAGACGAAAATGGACACGGTGAGGTGAGTGAGCAAGAAAAAGCGAATCACCAAGTTACATATACATATATCTGGCCATTATTAAATATTCAATTGGAATTTTAATCTTTCTCAACAGATTTGCATACGCGGTCGACACGTTTTCATGGGCTACATTTACAACAAAGAGAAAACCGTTGAAGCGCTCGACGAAGACGGTTGGTTGCACTCTGGTGATGTGGGTTATATTGACGACAAAGGCCACATCTATATCACAGGCCGCTCCAAGGAGATCATCATCACAGCCGGTGGTGAAAATATACCACCAGTGCATATTGAGAATTTGATAAAGAAAGAATTGGAAGGCATATCGAATGCCTTCTTGGTGGGTGAGCAACGCAAGTATCTCACTGTGTTGCTGACAATAAAGGTTTGTTTGATATCTTAATATCTTCGTAACAAATTTTGATTTTAAATTTTTCAGACCGAAATGGATATCGAAACTGGCGCGCCACTCGACGATCTCTCGCATGAGTCGCTCACATGGGTGAAGAGTTTGGGTGTTGAACACAAGACATTGAGTGAAATTCTGAAGGCTGGCCCCTGCCCCAAAGTGTGGAAATCTATTGAGGATGGCATTAAGCGTGCCAACAAGCTGGCCATTTCCAATGCGCAGAAGGTGCAGAAATTCGCAATACTGCCACATGACTTCTCCATTCCAACGGGTGAATTGGGTGAGCACAATAACTATCCTAATACTATTTTCCAATCATTTTTTAGTGGAAACATTTTAAATTGCGATTACTTCATTTTTTTTTAGGTCCGACTTTGAAGGTGAAACGTAATGTTGTCTCCAAACAGTATGCCGATATCATTGAAGGCCTTTATGCTTGAGTTATGTATGTAACTTGAGTTTTGGGAAGCATAGTAGTACAACCGAGGCTGTTCGTAATTCCTACAAATTTGCTGAATTAACATTAAAATAGTTAGAGAAAGTTATATCTAGAGAAATTACTAACAAAAAAGGCATACATAAGAAAGAAAACGAGTTTGCCTATATTACAACAAAAATTGCCGGGCTGTATAGTAGAATTAAAAAAAAAACTAACAAATTTACTATATCTATAGTATATGACTTATGTAAGTTTAGTTTCTTTAGCCAATAAAGCAAAGCAAGTTTGTAATATTTACATATACATAAAGGATCTTAAAGCTGAATTCTTAACCGCTGTATGCTGTTCATTTTGTGAATTTCTATTTACAACAAATTTCTTGTTATTTCTAATTATCCTGCCTACATATGTACATATATGGCCTACTTCAATGCTAATTTTTAAATGAACTTGATTTTAGAATGTGTTTAACAACAAGGATTTTATATGAAAATTCACATAAACATACACATACTTACAAGGACAACATACATACAAACATATGTACCTACCTACATATACATATAACTATGTAAATAGATTTCATTACTTTAGCTTTAAAAGAAACTGTTATTGTACAATGAAACCTAGGAAAACATTCGCTGAAAATAAAATATAAAACAAGTACTGAGAAAAAGTTGTAATCTGTTTTTTAATTTTATTTTTTAATACATATCTAAATAAAGTGCTGTCATCGAACATTTAAAGGATTGGGGAAGTGTACGCGAGAACTTCTGCACAGAATAATACAGAAGTGGTTTACTAATTAAATGCACAATGAAAATGGTGTACACCGCCAAAATATATGCCAATATTTTTGATTTTTGATAGAACTAGTACACTGCAAAAAACTCTTGTGAAGAAATAAATTTTAAAATAATTTTCAACCCCGGTTATGAGATGATTATAATTATAGGTATTAATTAATATGGTAATCGAAATTGATGATGGAAGATAACTACTTTAACAGAAACCGTCACAGTGAGTATGCTTTTCAACCCGCATAACAACAAAGCAACAAAGCGGTGTGCTATCCTAATGACCTACAGTGGATAAGTTAATCATATTTTTCGAAAAATTTTGGGTATGCAGTTTTGTAGCCCATGCAACTTTAGTATAATAAAGTTTCGAGTGTCTACAATATGTCGTTGATTTTTGAAATGTTTGTTTTTTTTTTTACACGGCGCTGCGAATTTTCTTCTAAATAAAAATTTTGCCGAGCATACTTTGAAAAAGCATGACACTGTCAACAAATAAAAAAATAGTGTCTAAAAATATTATTAACTTATCCACTGTAGGTCATTGGGATAGCACACCCCTTTGTTGACATGTGTTTTTTTTTAATTTGTATAACATTTTAAAATTAATATTAAACAATCAAAAGAAAATTCTACATACTGAGCATCAAAAGGGTGTGCTATTCAAATGACTGAGAGTGTACACACAACTACGGTACTCTCATTACCATATTTACATGTTTTCTCATTTGCTCTGCGCGATGAATTGCTAATTTTTTTTTTGTATGCTCTAACCAGTGTTGCCAGTTAAACCTTTTAGAGGCTAGATCTAGCTTTTTTTTCTTTTCCGTTTAGATTCGAAATTTAGAATTGAGCTTTGTGGCTTTTTTATAGCATTTTTTTATTTTCAAACTAGCAGGTTTTTTAAGGACAATTCGCCACAATATTTGTAAGGGGACTAAGTTATTGTTACGGTTCAGTTTTACTTGAGGAAATGTTAAGAGAATATCACCCGGCAGCATCGCTCCGTCCGACGAAAATTTTTCAGCGAACTCGTTCTGTTTATACTTTAAAAGTTTTTTCACTGGAAAAGCATGTTGTTTCTTAGAACCCCGCACCCCACGGGGATGACTTCAAGCACTATATCGTGAGGGAGAAAGGTAGTTAGTCGCCGCTGCTATGCCACAGCTATTCGGGGTCCTTAGCCCTTTCATCGCCTCAGCTATTCTGTCACTTGCTGCCGACCATTTTTCGCTACTTCGTAGCATAGCCTCCACGATTGACTCAGGCGTTAAAATCTCGTCAGATATGCTGCAAAGTTTGCATCAGCTTTTTTACTTTTACTTTTACCGAAATGAGTTTGAATGATTTGGATGTTTTCCAATCATTCATTTACATTCTTCCATTTGAAGGTAGAAAATATAAAACAAAATGTATATTCATAACATACAAAATTCCAAACACTGAGTGTTTTGTATGTGAACGCAAAGAATGGCACATGGATATCGCTAATATGCAAATGTGTTGGTTTTTATTGAAAATTTTGTAAGTGTATTGGAGAATGCGTTAGGTCGTTCTTGCTGGGATGTCTGTCTGTATCTACATTAGGGTGGTCCAAAAATTTTTGTCCAAAAAGTAAAGTCGGAATTTTTATGCTCTCGCCCCCTAGGATGGTTCTATACCGAAATAAATATACCCCTGTTTTTAACCGACTTCACAAAAGAGAGGAATGTTGTCGATTCTTTGGAATATTTTATTTATTATTGTTATTTTTTAATGTATGATACCGCATAACTTTGGACCACGTTAACCGATTTCTATAATTTTTTTTTAAAGGAAAGGTGTTACCTTACAGCTGGTCCCATTCTAATTTGGTTAAAATCCAATTATTGAATCATGAAGAGATTAACGATAATCTTAAATTTTTATAAGAATTAAAGTCGGTTTTGTTTTTTGCTTAAAAATTACTTGTTCATTTTGAAATCAAAAAATATTTAGAGGTCGCTCAAAGCACTCAAAGTTTTCCATGTATTTTAGATATATGGGGAAAAACACTTCGTAGAAATGGTATAGAATTCTTAAAAATCAATATTTTGCGATCGGAAAACTGTTTCTCTTCAGGAGATTCCCAGTTATAATACCCAATAATTTTTTTAAACAATTGCGTATAGTTTTTGGAAATTTCCTGAAGAAAATCAGAGTTTTCCGAACGAAAAATATTGATTTTTAAGAATTCTTACGAAAAGTCTTTTTTCCCATTTATGTAAAATACATGGAAAACTTTGAGCGCATTGAGCGACCTCTAAATATCATTTGATTTCAAAATAAATAAATAGGGATATATATTTTTGATATAAAACAATCCTACGGGGTGAGAGCATTAAAATTCGGACTTCACTTAGATTGGACCACCCTAATGCTCTTACTCAAATTAGCATATGTATGTATGAATGTTCACGCATATACGAGTATGTTTGCAATATGTATTTACATATCATTTACATATGTTTATGTTTACGCTTGTTATAAATATAAAAACGCTTTGAATTTAATATGTGTAAAACAGCAAATACCGATAAATATGTAAATTATAGTGGTAGGTAGGCATTGCGCTTGTGCATCGCACAACATTATATACAAAACATACAAGCCATCGGAACAGGCAAACAGCAATGTACAAATAGTTGCTGCTGTTGCCTGCCGGTCGTCGTTGTGGTTGATTGTTGGTGGTCATCAACATCAGCAGCAACAACGACAAAAAGCTAACGCCGGCGACTAGACAAAAACACGATGTTATTTAGCTATAAACATATGTAAGTACATCATAAATGCAAATTTAAATGATGGTAATGAAACCGAGAGAGCAACGCCAAATGAGTGACTTATGTATATAGGCAACATGTACATTAGGGTGTGTCACAAACCTTTTTTTAATTTCAGTGATCCACCCCTAAAACGGTTTTACTTCCCAGTAGATAATTTCACGAGTTAAAAGCCCTTCCGAATGGCCTTCCTGAGAGTCAAGAGACCTTCCACTCTACATTCCTTTCTCCTTTCTTTTTTGTATGGAGTGGCACAAATTGAAAGGCTTCTCTTAGGGAAATTTCTGATAGCAGTTGCATGAGCAATAAAATGTCTTTGAAAGTTGTTTTTTATTTACAAAAAGCAAGTCGCAGGAAAATTTTCGATCTGAAGATTAATTTGTTATTGATGTCTTAACAATTTAATTATGATTAACGTCAATGACCAGTCATTTGAATAAGCACGCTTTAATAAAAAGTAAACTTTCATTTGATATCATAACTTTTTCAATAATAGACGCACTAGGAACAGGTTTCAGTTAGAAGAGATGGTAATTGAGTAATCCCAATGAAATGAAAATGTTGACAAATCTTAATTTGATGACTTTAAACAAGTGAAGCGCCTACAACTACATGAAGTTTTAGAAAAGAAAATTTTAAAGCACACATTCCCAGTTTTATCCTTGAAACGTTTCTTAGAAGATAAATGCATCTTAAATTGACTAAATATACCAAAAAAGGAAAATTACCCGAGAGCGGGAGCGTAACACTAAAAAGTACTGGATAGCTTTCTAGTAAAAAATGGTAGCTTCTGACAAACTTCAATATAATCTCCAAATTTTGCCCATTTATTTATTTAAATAATTAAAAATCTTTACAAAATCATTAGAATCCACTCAAACAAGTAATTAAATATTTTTCAATATGCATTAGCAAAGTGTACTTTTCTTTTCTTTACAATTCGGGTTTCAAATACACTACAGCTGATCGTTTGACATATTTACCAGACTAAAGCACGGACTAAAACTGTTATTTGCCCTCTTATTCGCCCCCTCATTTGCAAGAGGACCAAGTACGGAATCGATTTCCAGTAAAATCTGACTATTTCTGGGTCATTGAAACCTACTTCTATTTTATCTAGAACTACGGATCAATGCTTTCACGAGAATTGAATGCCATCGAAAACAACTGCCAAAGATTTCAAAATTCACGTATTAAAAGATTTTCTAGGGTTGAAAGCGTCCAAAGAAGTTTTTTGTGGGACTCGCTAATGTATGTATGTTCAATTGGGTGGTCAAAAAAAAAGTAGAGTCGGAATCTTAATGTCCTCACACCCTTGGATTATTCTATAGCGAATACATTTATACCTCTGTATATTATATGTAGAATTCTTGAAACTCAATATTTTTTGCGATCGAAAAACTTTGTTACTCTTCAGGAGATTTTTACTAACAATATTAAATTGTTTATTTAACCATTTTCTATTATTAACTATTTTTTACAGGGCCCCATACCATTTCTACGAATACTTGTTTTTCCCCATATAAAATACATGGAAAACTTTCAGCGCTTTGGGTAAAAAAAAAAACAGGATTATAATTTTTTCCGGTGTAGAACAAACCTAGGGGGGTGAGAGCATTAAAATTTCGACTCTACTTTTCACATGCATTTTGGACCACCCTAATGTACACACATTAGTTGCATGCAGATGGGTGGAGAAAAGTGAGAATAGGCACGACAAGCGCAGTGAGAGCGCCCAAATGGTTGTTGTTAAGATGCATGAGACTTACAGACATACTCGTATAGTTGTATATACATGCATACATATGTACGTACATACATACATGCACACATACATATGACTCTTTGAAATACGAGGACTTCTGCTCTCACTCAGAAAGGAACTAAGAGAATGACTTTAGAAATTATCCTTCATCAGATCCTTTCGACTCAATTACGCGCTGGCAATTTGTGAAAATTCGTACATTGAAATTGTTGCCAATGTAAGCAATTATAAAATTAACACAATTCATAGCAAATCCGGCTCAATGCATTTCGCAAATGACCTACATTTTAAGCTGGCAATTTTTAGAAAAAAAAACCGTAATACTCTATGTAGTAATTTAACGGTGGTAGAGCAAATAAAATTTATACATTTATACATGCAAAATGCATGTTAACTTTATGTAAATTTTTATAAATAAATAATTGCAGGAAGTTTACATGATTGGCAATCAAAAGTAGTCCATTTGAGCTGACTATTGTATAAACTCGAATTTCTGAAGTTTACAGATTTAGTTTTCCGTTTAAACGCTTAAGAGTTAAACGTATTCATTAGATATTTGTTTAGTTTTAATTTATAAAGCTTAATACTACCGAAAACGATAATACATATCCACGAGTTATATCCTATCCCAGTTAAAGTGTAAAGAAAGAACGTAAGTAATGTGATTTTCGATGATACAATTGATTCAAATTTGTCATCAAATGAACAGAGCCGACCTGGAAGTGGCACATCAAAAGGGACTTAAATGTGGCTTTCTGCAAAAAAAAAAAGTTGACAATGAAAATTTCGGCATGCTCTAAAATTAGCCAAATCGAAGGTTTCTTTTAAAAAATTTATTTTTCTATCATCAAACTTACACTAAAGCTTCGGCTCTGGGCTCAATTTGTTGGTCAGAGACCTTCTTTATCGAATGCGTCACCGGTGTCCACAATCCAAGGGATTGAGAAGTTCATATTTCCTTTATAAGTATCTCAAGTTAGGTTAGGTACATATGTTGGCCATTCGCAGAGGCCATTGAGGTCCATAGCGTTAGCAGTGAAACTTGGACCACTTTCGACCGCTAATCATTGCTATGTTGAAGAACATCGCAGACATCTTGGAAAACTTCAACACCTTAATAAGCCTTGGCGGCGGCTTTCAGATTAGGTAGAAACCCTGCTCCCAGAAACTTAACCCGCAGTCTGCACAGGATATGCTCTACTGTCTCCTCTTTCATTCTGCATTGAGGCGCCACGACGGTTTACTATCGAGTATTATTCCGTGGTACTTGGCGCGTTGTTTTATATGGAGGATCATCACATCCAGCTTAAGAATAGACCAGTTCGCAACCTTGTATTTCCTGTTGAATAGTAAGTAGCACATCTATATTTTCTGTGTTGACTTCGATTTGCCAAAGATGTATCACCCGTACTGCTTGGCTTATAAGTAAGCTTGCCTCTACAGGGCTTTTGAAAAAACGATATTAGGCAACGTCGCAGGAAAAATTCCGTCCAGAAACGAGCACAGGTCCCACTTCAGTCTGGATGGCGTCATCAGTTCCCTTGTAAGGTTATCGTCTCCTGCGACCTTCCTTAGACTTGTTGTCTCGCTGGAGCTTTCGACTCCTCTACACATCCAAACGCTCGTTAGAGCCAGCACACTTGGCTAGCCCTAAAGTTTCTCTCACCTCACTGAATGTAAAAAAGCTTTTAACTCGAACAAATTATGAGTGAGGATGTTTTTGTTGTTGTATTATAGTTTATGGAGGTTTGCTAAAGGTTCTTCTTAAATTTGAGCTCAAAAATTTTTGGGAGGCAATACGCTGATAGTAATCATTCCGCAGAGCTTGGGTTCAAGCCCAGTTTCCGACCAACATTAAAAAATATACAGAAAAAACACAACGTTTTTTCTAATAACAGTCGCTCCCCGGCAGGCAATGACAAACCTTCGACTGTATTCTGACATGAAAAACAGCTTTTCATAAAAATACAATCGCCGTTCGTATTCGGCGTAAAACCATATTCCATTACAAGTTCAATTTCTTATTGGGGCTCCCATATTACGTGCCAAAGGTGACACGGGAACCATGGGGCACTACATACCTCGATAATTCTCGATAACTTGATAAATTTTAAAAACTTTATGAATTTAGATAACTCAATAAATTTCAGTTAGTCGATTAATTTCGATAGTACGATACGTTTTAAAAGCTGTATGTATTTCAAAAGCACTTAATTCCGATAACTCTATAAAATTTTATAACTCAAAAAGTTATCGATAATTCTAGATAAATGTGCGTTTTCAGAACTGGACGAATTTCGATAACTAAACAATTTTTATATCTCGATGTATACCGATAAATCGATTTTGATAGCTACAACAATTTCCATATCTATCGACAAATTTCGATACCCCGATACACTGTGGTAAATCGGTATAATTCTATACATCGATAAATAGTGATAACTCGATAAATTCATGTAATTATAGAAATTTCGATAACCCGATATTCTTTAAAAAAAAAGTTCGATTCCATAAACCGAAAAATTTCGATAACAAGCAACAAATTTCCAATTTCAATAATTTGAGAGAACTCGACAAATCACAACTTTCTTTCCTCATTTTAACATTTATGTTTATTTCAAGGTTGCATTTCAAATAGATACGAAGTAAAACAAAATGTGAAAACAATTCAAATTCAACAGATTGCGACAACAACTATACACAAATACAGAAACTTTTAAACGACAATTTTGGCCGTAATTTTCAACTAATTTTTAAACCATAATAACTCCTCTTCGCCGCCACTGGCACAAAGTACCACCAGACCACACTCGCGCAGCCTGTAAATCATTACCGTACAGACTTGACGCTATTATCCGCACTAGCGGTCACCGTCTGACAGTGTAAAAAAAAAAAAAAATACAAAACTAATGCATAATTAATTGATAACACTTCGAGCGCCTACTCCTATACTAGTGTAGGACACTTTTTTGCTCAGTATAAATTTGGATACTTTTCTACAGGTCAAATCGAGACACATTTCTTTACATTTTCTTCATAACAACACTTTTTATTATTTTGTGGAAATAGTCACGAGCCAATTTTCACTGAACATATTTACTATTTCCAGTTCTATTCTACTACGGAACATTTACTCTGTATTATGTTTTCTAATACAATTAAGTGTTCATTCTCGGGCTAGTGCTTGGATACTTAAAACAAAAAAATAAAAGTGTTACATATGGATGCATTTCATGTGCATACGTCTATATGTAGTATGTACGTGCATATATGGATATGTATGTTACTTGTCTCGGCATTACCAGAGCAGTTCTGTGTATGTCCAATATAATAACAATCTACATCGCATGTACATAAATATGTACCTAGGTACATTTGAACAGAGGCTCCCAAGTATTTATGTTTGTATGTATGCGCTTTCAAAGATTTGTATTTAGTTAAAAAATCTACAATTACTTAAATAAAAAAAAAACCTACGTATGTATGTGTATACATTAGGGTGGTCCTTAAATGTAGAAAGCAAATTTTTACAACAATTAAAAATGAAATGAAGGTTCTTTTCACAGTCTCACCCTCTCAATCGGTAATACCACGGCCACAGATATCACATATAAATTTTGGTTTCGATTGGTGACGGTTAAGGCATGTCATACAGGTGCCAAAGTTCAGATTTCTCTATGGGGACTCAAAAAATTAATTAATTTTGTTTTTTTTTTTATCGAATATCCAAAATCAATACTACTATAGTCGAAGCCATCACATGCAAATTTTGGCCACGATTGTAGCCGGTTTAAACGTGCCCCACAGGCGGCAAAGATCAGATTACCCTATGTAGACGTCTTAACCGTCTCCAATCGGGACCAAAATTTATATGTGATATCTGTGGCCGTGGTATTACCAATTGAGAGGGTGAGACTGTGAAAAGAACCTTCATTTCATTTTGAAGGACCACCCTAGTATACATATATGCACTACATTTATGTTCATACATCATAAACGCTGTAAAATGGACCGATGAGTAACTGACAAATAAGTATGTTCGTACACATGTAACATTTTGGATGTGTCTAGCAATGCCAAATACATATGTTTACATGTTTGCTACATAATGTTTTTTTGTATATTCACAGCAAAGTAACTTTATGCCTTGTACGCCAATGTGACCTGCTTTCGTTGATTTCTGTTCGCCTGGCGAAAATGAGAAATCTATATGTACTCTATAACATCCGTCGTACACACAAAATGATATTTATGGCAAATATATACACAAATAAAACTATATTAAATATATAAATATTAAAATGGTACAGCTCATACCTATGTAAGTACATACTTGCATATCTACATATATGTATATGTATATGTAATTATGTACGGATGTAGATATTTAAACTGATGTAGTGGTAACTAAATTTGTTAAAATGTGCGACTAAACCTCGGATGTGTATTTCGATAAACAGCTAAACTTCTAGACACTCCAATAAAAATTATTGCATGCTATCTTAAGCGGATAATTAAAATACATTAACACTTTTTGCACATAAAAAAAAAAAATAAAGTGCATGCCTTTAAAAATTGACGTACATACATATGACTTTACGCATATTTTTTTCCGTATGTGTGTATACTTACTTCTATGTATGCGTGTATTTACATACTTCAAATTGTTTACAGAAAAGCATCTTTAATTAGTGGCTACTTATAATAGAATTGTGTTTATTTATTTGTTAACATTACTGTTCTGGTAATATTTATAGATAAACACAAGCACGTACATTAGAGTGGTCAAAAAAATTTATTTACGGTTCGGGACACCTTCCAAAATTTTTCCTATTGCCGAAAGAGGTGCTAGCATTAAATTTAAATTAACTGTAAAGATATTACAAGCTTCAGTTGTTATGGCCACAGTAGCCTTTAATAAAAATTACATATAAACAGTTTTATGAGTTTCATAGGGATTCAGTAGCGCATTTAAAGATCATTGAGCACCCTGATTTGGTTACAGTAGAAAATTGAAAGTTGGTACTGCTATTACCAATACCAAAGGGTACTAACTAAGGGGTTCCCCTTTTGCTACGAGCTCCCATCATATGTGAATACATTCATACTAACGGGTTGCAAGAGTTAAACATGAATTTATCCCATAACTCGAGTCTAGCGCCGCTGTTGAAACGATTGTTAAGCAGCGGTTGGTGGTGTGAGTCTGAGCTTCGTTGGTTTATGTGGTGAATTAACAAGACAAGAAAGCACATATTTTTAGTGATAGAACGATACGAGTACCGAGTACAGAATATCGATACTTTTCATGAGTACTGAGTAAGTATCGCGAATACGAAAAAGCAGCGCCGTGTTAAAAACTTTTTTAAACATTTTTTCAATTACAAAATTATCCAAAAACATTGTGGTGGAAGTTCGAAAATTATCTTCGATATACAACATCCAAAGTCCCCCGTGGATCCGCCGCTGTGTGGCCTTATAACAAATCATATTTAACAATTTGATTGCTAACTGAATACATTTGTTTCAAAAATAGCTATTGAAAATTTTCAATAATTCTCAAGGACAAAGTTTAAAAAGGACATTTTCAATACCTCTTCACCAAAAATATTTAAATTTGTTCAAGACTACAGAATTTTGTTTCTCTTCATTGCACTGATTTTTTTTAATTCTTTGAATTAATAATATACTTGAAATCTTGACGTCAGATCGAAAAAATGAAAACACAGCGCATCCTAGCGTTCATTTTTGGTAAAAGTATATTGCAACTTCAGATTCCTTGGAACTCAAATCACTCAGAAAGGCCTTTTGAATGTATAATTAAAAAAAAACGCTTAGAATCGATAACCTGAGAAAACTGAGAAATTACTTTTTTATATACAATCCAGACTTTCACAAAACCTTAGTTTCATAAACTCCCCAGAAGAAAACTGAATGTGTCGTACAGTTTAATGGAAGTTATTCCTCTTTTATTTATGGACATAAATTAAGAAAACTATGAAAAATGGAACACCCATCGATATTTTTTTGAGAGCATAGCTCCCATACAAACCTACCCTCAAAATGCCGTAAAAAACGCATCGTTGAATATATGACGCCAAAATTTTGTTCATATGCTTGCTATAGGATTATGAGTGAACACCTAAAAATTGGCTCCCACACAAACTTTACCTAAAACATACTTAAAATTGCCATAGGCGCACCGATAGATATAAAACTCCCATACAGACCTAACCTCAAAAATGCTTTAAAAAAATGTGAAGAATTAAAAACCTGCTCATTTTGGCCCTCGCTAATGCATAAAATAATTTTTTCATTTTTTGTCAGTGCCTTGAGATCTGCACGATTCGTTCCATTTTCAAGAATGAAGTGTCAGATTGAAAAGCTTGACCTGCGGACAATAGAAGGTTTATTTTCTTTTAAAGAGTTGCCACCTGTTAAAAAATTAGATTGTTAAAAAATTAGATTCAAATTTTTGTATGAGTTAAATGAATTACTAAGAGATGGGTATCAATCGAGGTGTGTATTAACTACATGTAGAGAGTTGCCGCCTGTTTAAAAAATCAAATTCCACTTGAATAAAAGGAATTAGGTTATTGAAATAGATAGGTATCACCGTAAGGGAGTCAGGCGATAGAGGTTTAAGAAGGTTTAAGCTTAAAAATACTACGAATAGGGTTGCCACCTGTTTGTGAAGTAAAATTCAGTTAAAATAAAATAATAATTACGTCAAACCATAGGATTGCGTCATTGTATTTGTTATTTTATTATAAATACATACATTGTCAATCAGTGATTTGTTCTGATTACATTCCTTTTAAATTACTGGACTCTTTAATTCTTTAAACGCTAGTGTTACATATATGTCACGCTCGAATTTCACAGACTAATAGCGTTGTTATGAACCTTTTTATTGCATAACAAAGATTCAAGAGTGTTACATACAGTGGCGGATGCACGGGGGGGATTTCGGGGTTAAAACCCCCCCTCAAGTCAAAGAATAATATTTCACTAATATGCGTCTAGAAAAAAGGCTCTTTAGAAGAAAGTATGCATGGGCGTAGCCAGGTAGGGGGAGGGGGGGGGGGGTACTCGAGTCCCCCCTAACTTTCAAATTTCCCTTATATATATATAAAATAGTGCCCTGAAATTCCAGCTTAATAGGGTCGGTAGGTTTATATCTTTGTGAATATTCATAAATGCTAGACCGTTGAGCCTTTCTTGACATGTTGTATTTCTCAAGTAGGTTTTAATTCTTTTCAGGCATGAAAAGCTTCGTTCAGGTGTGGCTATTGAAACGGGCAAAAGTGCCAATATACGTAAGATCTTAAAAACATTCCCAAACGACGTTCTATTAGCTACTTGTAATGCTTCGACAGCATTTCGAAAATGTTCGTGTGAAACTCGTTTTTTCCACATTTTTACCTCCAGAAGAAAGTTTTGTTTCGAGCAGTCGATTTCTTTTTCATAGAAAGCAAACAATTTTTTTCGTTAAAATCATACTTTGGAAATAAAACACTAAAATTATTTAAAACTGATTTATGGTTTAGGAACCGGCTTTTCCAATGAGCAATATATGTATCAAGGAAGGGAATGTAAAAAGCAATGCGATAGTATGCCTCGGCGTCTCCGGTTTTCACATTAAAGCGATTCTTTTGGCGACTGCTGTATCGGGGTACTTTGATTTCTGTACCTAGATTGGTGCATACTTCTTCTACCTGTTCGAAAAGCAAATTAAAGTTTTTTTCTGCATCTTGTCGCATTTCTTCAAATTCCTTTAAAGCGTCGTCGGCTAAGCTCATTGCTTCTGCAAGATCAGGTACCTGTAATTGCCGGCTAGCAAAGCAACAACAATTTATAAAAAAGCAAATGATTGGCTGTTGTCGCTGTGCTAACAGTTTATCAAACCCTGATAATTTCCACGATACAAATAATTTTTACGGTATTTTCCCCGTGACAAGCAAAATGTTTTTGACAATTGGAAGAAATACAACTTCGAAAGTCTTTTTAAAACGATTTTTCATTTTGCTACGTTAGAGCCGTTGCCGAGAAACTTATGGATACATATGTATACATACACACAAAAATTGCTCGTTTAAGGTAATTAGAATAATAAATTTCCCGCACTACGACAGAGGGCGCCCTAAAATCACGCAAGTGACTACTTTAGTAACTCCCGGTAGTGCAGAGAGGGCCGATGGTGACTACCGCCTAGGACATTGCCTGGTAAAAGTAATCGATGAAATACACTGCAAGTAGTCATTCGGTAATTGACGGAGTTTATCACGTAGCTACCGATTCAGCAGTCCTGTAGTCGCTCCCCCGTACTGCAGGGTATGCCAAATTTTTTCATTTGTCTGATACTTATATTGATATACATATTTCAGTTACCTTATTCCTTTAATGACAGTGAATTTGCGTATTTAAACATGTGGCAACCCTTCTACTTGTCGCTTAGAAGTAAAGTATTTTCAAAAATAGTTCAATCGATACCTATATTTTAATATCTAATTCATTTAACTTATTAAATAATTTTAATAAAATTGGTAACAGGTGGCAATCCTTTTCAAAAATAAAAAACTTTATTGCACATCTACAGGCCGAGCCATGTCATTTGACACCTCACTTTTGAAAATAGAAGGAACTATATGTACATACCTATGTAAAAGCCACAAGAACCAAAATTTTCTAATTGCGTATGCAAGTTATCAAAAAAAAAAAAAATTGCATTTTTGCACTTAGCGTCCTCAATTTTACTAAGAAGCGAATTTTCATTTAAATCCGTCCATAACTCTTTTTTTTCCCACATTTTATATGGAAGGGAAGCACTGTGCGCTGGTGGCACTGTTGTCAAAATAAATAGTACGTTCGACATAAAATGCATGTTTTCTTCCCGTTAAAAATCCTTTCAATAACATTATTATCAAAACTTTTTCTATGGCAATTTTAGTAACGTCAAGTCAGATAATTCAGCTGACTAAACAGAAAAGTTTTCTACATTTGAAAACTTAGAAAATTAATCTTAAACATTTCCAATATTACTACAACAACTTTTATACAAATAGTCTTGCCCGATTCGCAAAGTTTTGCAATTTTGTAATCGAAGTCAAAATCCACTTCTGTGTTTTTTTTAACCTCTTGCCAGCGCGTATGTTTATTAATATTTTTAAATTGTTACTACCAACACATATATTTTTTTTTTTCTGTGTGAGGGGCCATTTAATTGCTGTGCAAATCTAAAAAAAAAAAACATTTTTAAAATTTTGGTTTTTTCAATATATATATATCTTTTTTTAAAGGAAAAAAAGTTTAGCCTTCAAAAGTGGCAGAAAATGTTTAAAATATTTGTAGATACCATTTCCATAATATAATATACATTGCTTCCAAAAAAGCAGCATTAAAAATATTCAAAATTTTTGGTTAAAAACCGCATCTGTTATCATTATCTCGCTTTTAAGCTTATATTAGATATTCAATATCTATCTAATGCATCTCAGGTTGTAATAATTAAAATAGAAAATTTGAAGACCTATAAAAATTAACTCTTAATTTGTTTTCAACCACTTCCTTTACGCTGCTTTCTACCAAAACGGTTTCTCAACTAATCCTACTTAGAAAGGTTTGCGAAAATAAAGCAGATCAAAATTAGATCAAGCGAACTATGTAAACAGAAGACTTCGGCAACGAACTTGACAAATGATCGGAGTCATTCAAATGCTTAGCATAAAAGTCAATCCAAGGGAAATTTGTGCTAACAAAATCAAATGTGTTAAACTTTAAGAAAGGACGTTCGGAGCTTTAATATCTCGCACTTCGGAAACAATACACCGCACTAATACAATAAAAAAAGTGAATAAATTGCAATCAGCTAGCAAGAAAGAATTTTCACCAACATGGCGCACAGTATTCCCCGACAGTTATGCATACATATGTATGTATGTATACGCCATTCTAGGAGTAAAACGAACAGCAAAAACTTGCAACTTATATATGTATATGCATTTGAAACTTTCAAAATAACTGCACAATTTATGCAATAATATTTTTGCGCAAAGTACAGTCGGCAAAATAGTAAAATTTTGTTAAATTATTATTTAGTAAAAACTTTCAAGTTGAATCGCAAAACAAAACTATTTATTATGAATATTCGTTGTTGAAAATCTTTTTATTAAATAATTTAAGTAAAAATCTGTGCAAATTTTAACAAAAAGTGCCAATATGTGTAACAGGCGAGAAGCCACAGACAGCAGCAAAACCGAGCATGCAAAAAACGGCAAAAAACACAGTAACAACAAAACCAGCAGCAGCAGCAGCAGCAGCAGCATCCGATGTACTAGTGACAGCCGATGCCGCCAAAGAACATAAAATTTCACATTTTGCATAGTGTTGCCGAAAAAAACTCTAACCGAATACAGAAAGCAAAAAAAGGGGGGAAATTATAGTGTTGTTGCTGCGAAAAGCAGGCAAGAGCCAATAGGAAGTTGTAGAAGCGGAAGTAAACTGGCTAACTTTTTGATTGTTGTTGGTTTGATATGTCCGAGCTGCAGGTAAAGGGGTGTTGCGTGCTCATAGTCGAGCTGCTAGCGAGAGAAATATTTCCATATAAACGAATATGCGTATATGTGTATGAATTGACATGAGTAGTTATGTATGGGCGATTTCTGTATGTCTATCTCGCCACAACATGTAAGTAAAATTGCGTTAGTTCATTGTAAATTGCGGTTAAATGTTTAATGGGTCTAATGGGTGAAAGGCTGAGCTCAAGAAGAGAATGACGTCAATAATGGTGGTAGGTAACCTTCACGGAGGTGGCAGTTACCACAATAGTACGGTCTTACCGCAGAACTGGGAGCAGGTAAACAGAAAGCCTATGGGAAGTGTATAGAAACATGCTTAGCAAGAAGACCCCTACCCAGCTTAAGGAAGCGGAAGATAGTAAAGATAGGCGACATGTGTAGCTCGCCGGCGTCGACTAGAAGATAAAATTCTTAACGAAGTACTACTTGCGTGTATGTCTAACAAAACCTATCCACACAAACGACTGAAGCGACAGCGGACAGCGTCCCGTTGACGACGAGGTGCCCTCCATTTAACGGCATGGTGAACAAATTTTCATCTAGGTCTGCCTAGTGGACGTGGTGGTCGAATTTCCCGACCTCTGTGACCCATTGAAGGTCAGAAAAAGAGACTAAATCACCACATTATCCGACGAAGAGGATACCAATTAGACCTTGGTTGGTGGTCAATCTGAAAATCTGACGAAAGTAACGGTGGGGATACTCATGCCTACCCGGACTGTATAGGAGAAAGAAAGCACTAGACGCTATTGCTGGTCTACTGAAATACTAAATCTAAGAAAAGTATGCAATCTGGCTGATAAATCGAACACACGGAATAAATAATTACAAGAACTGCTAACGCGGATTCAAATACACAGCCAGGACAGCAAGGGGCTTAGCCTGATAGAGCTATTGTCAAAGATGAAGAGCACTTCAGAAAACAGTAGACCTCGGTAAATATACTGCCAATGGGTACTAACAACTTCAGCTACTAAGATGACTATTGAAAATGTAGTAATGAAAAAGCACTTAAATTTTTTTATTAAAACGTATTTCTGAGGCCCTCACTACCGCAGAGTCCGTAGAGTGCGTCTCATAGTTGATAATTTAGGACCGATTGCACAATTTTTTGATTCTTTTTCACTTTGAAGGTACGCGACACGTTCCAAGAGTAAGTATCCTACATTTTTGTGGGCTTCAGATGAATTTATTAAAAAATAAACTACATAGTTCAATTGTATATTTGTAGGTTATTTTTCAACATAGTCGCCATCTTTTTCTATGCAGGTGGTTTTTCGGGAGATACATTTTTTAATGCCTGCCTCGAAAAAGTCTCCCGCCAGCTCCGTGACCCACTTCTACACATTTTCCGATAATTTCCTAGTCCGTTGAAACTCTTTTTTCCACCTACATATGTAGGAAAGTGAACAGATGGTTATCTGTTGGCGCCAGGTCAGAAGAATGGGGGATGGTTCAAAAGTAGGATGTAGGAGTGGCTTCGTGGCAATGACCGTATAGGGTTCGGCATTGTCGTGCAGCAGACACTTATTTTTTTAAATAAATAGTTTACGACACTTCTACCGTCGTGTGAGGAGAGTGGTCATTCATTTCCTTTGGCTTCGTAGGCATTGTAACCTGAGTGGCAGTGGCGCGCCCAATGCTTAGAAACTATTATCAATGAATCACTTCTTTGAATAGAATATGATTTCCCAAAGGAAATAAGTGTTTGAAAATAAATAGCTTATTACATAAATGTAGACCACTTTTAAAAACTTATGGGCATTGAACCTATTACTTAAACCGCTTGCCGACGACCTATTTAAAGCAGGGTTGCATTATTTTGAATTAGTCAAATCACAAATCCATGAATGGAATTTCTTTCTGAATTGAAAGTTGCATGAAATCCTAAATAAGTAGTCCCGGAAATCCAAGAAATCCTAAAAATGCCTAAATATTCTCGAAAATATCGGATCCAAGAAATCCCAAAAATCTCTAAATATTCCCGAAAATTTCTATTTCGAGTCTAGAAACTCCCGCAGTAGTGCGAAGATTCCGATATATGTTGTCCCGAAAATCCTTAATATCTCGAAGCATTATCGAAAACTCCGAATTAGTCTAAAAAATCCCGAAGGAGTCCCGAAGGACCTGAAAATCTCAAATTAGTCTCGAAAAGCTCAATATAGTTCCGAAACTCCCGAAGTAGTCCTGAAGATACCAGAAAAGCAGATAATGCTGAAATAGTCCTGAAGATCCCGATATAGTCCCGAGGATTCCGAAAATCCCGAAATAGTCCCGGCAATCCCAAAGTAGTCCCGAAATATATTAATTAGTTAGTCGGACGAAAAAACTGACTTAATATTTTTTGTATTCAATTTCCAAAGTTGCACCAAGCAAGTTAAGCACCATTTCGCTTAGAACTGGCAGTTGCAAAATACCTGAAAATCGTACTTGCGTTACCGTTACAAAAAAAGTATTATTTAGTTAAAAAATCACGAATAAAAATGATTCGCTCTAGAAATTAAATCACAAATAAATTTTATTCGGCACTATCGCGGCACTTTGATTTTTTCTTTCGTCGATCAATCAAATCACAAATAAATTTAATTTCTTATTTGGTCAACAAACTAAATCACAAATCAGGAATATCTCTTAATCAATAGCGGATTTTAAATCAAAACGGATTTGCAAGCACGTCACCCTGACTTAAAGGAGGGGATCAGTACAAGACGTTTTTTCATATTTTTATAACAATCTCATTTCCAAAAGTTTAACTCTACCTCTTTTTTTTTTTTTTTTAAAAAAACAGTTAAAATATAAAGAAGAATGCAGCGCGAACTCAAAGACTATACAGCGTCCAACAACCTTAAGCCAGCCACTAACTATACAACAACCAACGTTTCCGAACCTGTGCGTCTACGCATTGGAAAAGAAGGAGTTACAGCAGACGCACCACAAACAATTCCACAGCTTTTCAGCGAGTGCTGCCAGCGCTTTTCACAGTTGCCAGCGCTGGTCTATGAAAACCAACAGCATGCCACCAGCAATACTAGCACCAACAGCACCTGGACGACAGTCACATACGCTGACTACGAACTCAATGTTGAAAAAGCTGCGCTCGCGTTAATCCATGTTGGCCTCACTCCAAACACAAGCGTGTGTGTGCTGGCCGAAAATTGTCCCGAATGGTATTATGTGCAATTGGGAGCATTGCGTGCTGGTGGCGTGGTCTCAGGTATCTATTTGACTAGTTCGCCAGAGGCAGTACAGCATGCGCTAGAAACCTCACTGGCCACAATATGTGTGGTGCAGGATGCGATTCAGTTGGCCAAGGTGTTGGTAGTGAGAACGAGGCTGCCAAGATTGAAGGCAGTTATACAGCTGTATGGGTTGTGCGCAGCTGATTTGACGCAAGAAGCGGGCTACTATTGCTGGTCGGATTTGATGGCGCTGCCGTTTGATTTGCGCTGCCAGCAAGCGTTGATACGTCAAGAGCGAGAAGTGGCGGCAAATCAGTGTGCGCTGCTTATTTTTACGGTTAGATATTTAACATGTTTTCTAGCTCTAGTATTAACTGAACTGTTTTTTGGCTTACAGTCCGGCACAACTGGCTTTCCCAAGGCCATTATGCTCTCTCACGATTCTATCGTCGTAAATATCAAATATTGTCTGGTCACGCTAGCACAACCGTTGGATTGTGCCGGCGTTACGCTTTCTTATTTGCCACTAAATCACATTGCTGCGCAACTCTTTGAAGTTTTGATGCCGCTTCTAAATGGAGATTGTGTCTACTTTGCGGGTTTGGGTGCGCTTAAAGGATCACTCACGAAAACTTTACGTATCGCGCGGCCTACAAGAATTTTTGGCGTACCTAGAGTCTATGAAAAATTACAACAACAGCTCAAGGAAGCCGAAGAAAACTCGTCCTTTTGGTGGCGTTTTGTTACAGCTTGGGCGAAGAGACAATTACTGAATTGCTATAGGAAAAACGCGGAAGGAATGTGCGTCTTTTGGACGTGATTAGATTGATCATAAATTTTTTTTTTACTTAAATTTTTTACAGAAAACCAAAGCCTACAATCGCTTATATGCTGGCTTCACTGCTTATGCAGCCATTTAAAGCTCAACTGGGCCTCGAACGTTGTGATCATTTCTGGGTTGGAGGCGCACCACTCTCAACGGAAACTAAAAAGTTCTTCCTAAGCATGAACATACCAATTGCCGATATGTTGGGTGCATCCGAAGCTGGTGGCGCTATAACATTGACCCGTGGTTATTGTCATTTGAATAGCTGTGGCAGAGCAATGCATGGCATGCAAATAAAAATCGATAAGCCAAATAAGGAGGGCGAAGGCGAGGTAATAGCTTCTGCTTATCATGGAATATTTGATTTTATTTATGAAATTTCCACAGATCTGCTTACATAGCCGATGCCACATGATGGGCTACCTCAATGAGCCGCAGAAGACTAGTGAGACCATAGACGCAGAGGGTTGGTTGCGTACTGGCGATGTCGGACGTCTATGCAGTGATGGCTGCCTCATTATTACCGGACGCATAAAAGAGATAATTATTACAGCAGGTGGCGTGAATATACCGCCGATTTTTATAGAAAATCTCATCAAAGCTGAGTTGCCTTGCATAAGCAATGCTTTGGTGGTGGGGGATAAGCGGAAATATTTAACTGTGCTTCTCACGCTGAAGGTGTGTTCTGGCTAATAAATTTGAATTTCATGAATTTATAATTTTTAAAATTTCATTTACTTAGACCAATATTGACGGCGAAACGGGTCTACCAATTGACACACTGCATCCGGACGCTATCGCCTGGTTACACAAGCTGGGTTTGAGTTATGCTTGTTTATCGGCAGTGCTGAGAGTACCAGCTTTTGAAGAAAATTATGATTACAAAGGTGCGATTCCGAAGCCAGCACAGCGGATTGTTGAAGCTATTGAAAGCGGCCTTGCAAGAGCCAACAAAAATGCGATTTCGCATGCGCAGAGAGTGCAGAAATTCGCACTGCTGCCACATGACTTTACATTGCGTACTGGCGAATTGGGTAGGGATAGCTTTGCAGTAAAAATTGGCTAATTTCATTTTTTCACTTTTCAGGTCCTACACTCAAGTCTAGACGAAGATTTATTTGTCAAAAATATGCCAACACCATAGAGCGTTTGTACGGCGAAGATACTTAGTTTTTGGTTTTCATGTTTTAAGATATATGCATGGCATGCAAATCTTTGATTTTATGT
>NW_023460495.1:27986-35938 GCF_013731165.1 Rhagoletis pomonella | reverse complement strand
TTTTTTTAAAAAAAAAGTTATCAAGCTCTTAAAAAATCACCCGTTATTAGTGAGTCAATCAGGTCGCTTAAAGCTACGTTAGGAAAATTCAGTGTTATCGAAACATATCGAACCGGAAAAATGAGTCACTCACGTCACTTATAGTTGCGTTCCAGATGCTTCACGATTTGCAGGTTTTTGCAGGAAGCCGTTCCAGGTGGCCACCGTCCATAAGGTTTATTAAAGCAGAAAACAGTTGTTCCTGCAAATCCTGTAAAACCTGCAAATCGTGAAGCATCTGGAACGCAACTTATATATATATATAACAATGTATATGTAACAACATTAAATATGAATATGATAATATAGGAATCTCACTTATTGGCTGGTGTGAATAAAAATTAGCATTTGCTACTAGATTTTAGTATCTACAATAAAGAATTTAGTACACAAAAAGTATTCATTTAGTATGAATAAAAACACTTTTTCGAACATGAGCAGGTACTATATTTGAAAATTTGACATGTAGTGTCTACTACAAACAAGTGATCGATTTCCGTATTTCATTTCTTGCCGGTTGTGTTTTTTTATTTGATTTGCTTTCTAAAATTGTGGAAAGAATGGAGGGAGATTCTTTTGAGGACTCTACAGTGGAATCAGCAAAAGTAAGCGACGTTCTTTTTGCAGAGGCTGTAAAAAAATGTGGTGCTGCTTCGCTGCAGAAAAATCAGCAACCTGCTATGAAAGTGGAGAAAAAAAATCATTGGGTGTCTTCATACTTACTGCTCGAGACTGGGCACGAATTTACGGACTGCCACTACCTTAGCGTTTATAGTATCCATAAAAAATCGAAAATTGTATCGAAATGTATCCACCGAAAAGAGCGGACATTTTTACACAGTACATCTATGGAAGAGAAACTCGGTCCCTTAACAAACTTATTCAGCTCTATTCTGCATTTCGACTCGAATCGAAATTTTCTCCGTTTGGCAACTTTGGCGTTCCATTCCTTTCGACCATTCTTCGAAAATTACGATTATACCTATTCTACATTTCGATTAGAGTTTAAATAATAAAATTTTATAAAAAAAATTTAGTAAAATATACTGTGCATGATTGTGAGTCATCATAAATGAATTTTCTCGATTTCTGTGTTCTCGTAGCGGTAATACGGGCAATACGAAAAAAATATAAGCAACCAAAAGGGATATTGCGCGAGGTTTTCAAAGAGGAAGCACAGGCGTTTTTGTTTTCATCTATATATGTATATAAAACAAAGTGGTGTTAGTTACACCATTTATAACTCAAGAACGGCTGAACCGATTTTTATGATATATGTTTTTTGATATTTTCTACCTTCCGAATAGCAGAATAACTATTAAAACAACCGCTAGGTGGCGCTGAAGTCGAGTTATTAGTAAAACCCGTATTTATGGTCCGATTCGCCTCATACCATTGCAAAAAAACACGCCAGACGGCGATGGAGTCGAGTTATTAGTAAAAATCGTGTTTATGGTACGATTCTTATGGAGTTTTGCTTTGCTTTAAACGCGCAAAATGTTTGATTCAAAGTCTTGCGAAATAGTTAAAGAAAATGGCTATAGGATTATATATAGATTTTTTCCCCTCCTGTAAAATTTTTAAACCGGAAACCGCCGTTTACGAACAGCTGTTCCTTATCTATCAAAATATATAAAAAAATGGTGTGAAAAATGTATAGTAATTCATCAATTAAGAACGATTGGACCGATTTGGCAAACATTTTTTGCCAGGAGAACGTTTTTGCGAAAGAAAATTTTGGGAAAACCATCCGGGAGAGTCGGGAAATCGGAAGAATCGAAAATTGATTTTTTTGTATGGAATTGGCTTTCGAATGGAAAAATAGAAAATTCTTGGTGAAAAACTCGGAAAAATCTGGAATAACGCGAAAAATTTGTTTTTTTTTCGTCGAAATTTTGCATTTTATTTAATGATTTTGATGATGTGAGGCTTGAAAAATTTAGGATAATTGTGAAATTCATTGTGAGCATAATCAATTGGGACCAATTTCGTCCTATGTTTCATAACCGATTCGAATGGTTGCTGCTTTTTTGGAAAGGTGTTTAGAAGGAGGAGTGCACAAAGTTTTAACCTGCATTTGGTACGTAGGTAGCCTTTTGCCTAGATTAGCATATAGGATCAATTTTTTGCTTGAAATTCGGCACGTAGGTAGCCAGGATTAACATATAGGATCTTTTTTCTGATAAATAGGTGGACCGGATACCGATCTATTGGAAAAAATCTTATTTATGGTGCGACTTGCTGGAAATTCGATACCCGTATTTTAGATATGCGTAGAATAGACATGAGTCAGTCATTGTTTTCAAGTTAGAAAGGTTTTTGAAGGCGCCGCAAACATGCGGGTATTCGCTATTTAACAATATTTATTACACAGTCGGCCGCTGTGGTGTAGTGGTAAGCAGTACGCGCATCCACTCCACAACGCCTGGGTTCAAACCCCGGTGAAAGCAACATCGCAAAAATATAGAAAAAAGGTTTTTTCTTAACAGCGGTCGTCCCTCGGCAGGCAATCGCAAACCTCCGAGTGTATTTCTGCCCTGAAAAACGGCTTCTCATAAAAATACAATCGCCGTTCAAGGCGCTCGCCAAAAGTCGGAGGAGAAGCTCAGCCAAACACTAACATATGTGTAAGCGCCAATCTATTATTATTATTATTATTATTATTACACAGTCCAGCAAAAATGTAAAAAAGTTTGATGCAGCAAATGTTAACACTATTTTTGACAGATTTTTTTTGTGCTGATTACGAAGCCGTAAGTGAAGTGCAAAGTTTCCATAAGCTCCAGCTTTTGAGAAAAACGTTGCGAAAATGTCAAAAAATCGCGTTTTTTGCAATATTTGAGAAGCTCTAGCAAAGAAACAAAGGGTGGTAGAACCTTCCACTTAGGCTTAGATTAAAAAATACTCGACTACTATCCCTGCAAGTACCTTTGCTTGATGGTCACTTATAGTCAAATGAACAGGAGAAACTTATTGTGGGAAGTTTGAGTACCTACCGCAATTAAGCAAAAGGTTTTAGAACCTTCCACTTAGGCTTAAATTAAGGCTTGGACTTCTGACTCGAATTCCTGAAAATACCATTCGTGCACCTTGACCCTAAGGTCACCTATAGTCATTTATTGAACAGCTAATACTGATTTTTATGTATTTTTTTCAATTGCATAGTTTTCCGTTTTTTTTTTTTTGTTGGACGATAAAACGTAAATGAGAATAGGTGACCATCAGGGCAAGGTGCAGGAATAGTATTTTCAGGGAGTAGTCTGCTTTAATTTAAGCCTAAGTAGAAGGTTCTATCACCTTTTGTTTCCTTGCAGGAGATTCTAAAATATTGCAAATAATGCGATTTTTTTACATTTTCGACACGTTTTTCTCAAAATTTGGAGATGATGGAAACTTTATACTTACGGATTCGTAGTCAGCACAAAAATGTCTATGAAAAAAAACTTTAACATTTGCCGCATCAAAATCGGTGTTGCCCTGTGTTACCTACACTAATTATATGAAGAATAGCTCCTCCTTTTTATAAGAGGTGATCTCGCGAACTGAACCGCTCAGGAAAAATTTACTACAAGAGCGTGCAATTGCTGGCTTATGCCGGTGACAACGACATCATCGGTAACATAAACCGGGAAGTCTGTTCTGCCTTTCCCAAGTTGGATACGGAACCAAAGCGAATGGGCCTGGTGGTAAACGAAGACAAGACGAAGTATCTCCTGTCATCAAACAAACAGTCAGCACATTCGCGCCTTGGCACCTACGTCACTGTTGATAGTATTTATTTGGGAACTAACATTAACAGCGATAACAATGGGCCGTATGCATAAAACAAAGAAATTGCTTTTTCTTAAAATTTCTCAACCTTTACTCGATTTATTCAGATAAAATTGAAGTAAAAGATATGGAATTTTAAGAAAAAGCAATTGCTTAGTTTTTATTCATTCGGCCTAATGTCAGCTTAGAAATCCAATGCAGAATCACTCTTGCCAACAAGTGCAACTTTGGACTGAGTAGGCAGTTCAGGAGCAAAGTCCTCTCTAGACGTACGAAAATTACACACTATAAGTCACTCATCATGCCCGTGCTGATATATGTCTCAGAAGCATGGACAACGACAACATCTGATGGGCCGGCTCTTGGAGTATTTACGCATTGGCGACGACGAGTACCGCAGGCGATGGAACGATGAGCTGTATGAGCTGTACAATGACATGGATATAGTGCAGCGAATTAAAATACAGCGGCTCCGCTGGCTTGGGCATGTCGTTCGAATGGACACCGACGCTCCAGCTCTGAAAGTATTCAACTCGGAACCTGCTAGTGGTACCTCTGCTACCACTCTTTCGTCAGGTTATTTAAGATGGCAATGGAGGATATGGCTTCTGTCGACCACAAAACCAAACGTGAACGTGAATCGCTGGCGAAAACGTTGGACCAAATGTTTCAATAAAACGAAAATAATAATTTTGGGTCGGAAAAGTTCGCCGTTTCTGCTAGTTATCTATAAATAAGACTGTGAAATGCACTGAATACAATTTATTCTTTGTATACAAAATTAATAGAAGTATGTACATACATACATAAAATGTGAAGTTACATAAAAAATATGCTTTTATTATTGCTCTCGTTTTTACTAACTTTTTAAAAAGAGGTGCGTATGTTTTCGAATTTGCTATGCAGCTTTGTTCTTCCCCTCATCCTGACGGCTTTCAAAATGGAATTCATTTGCGTTCAAATCTTCAGCTCTGTAGTAAATGCAAATGTTGTGGAGTGCTCAAACAACGTTTATAATTTCAGATGTTTTCTCGATCGTAATGCAGAATACCTAATTTCGATTCTTGCGGAGCGGAATGCGGGAACGTAATCGAAATGCAGAATAGGGCTGATTACATGTACAGCCCTGTTCTGCAATCCGAGTCGGAATCACATCGGAATCGGAATTCCATTCCGACTCGAAATTGAAATGGTGTTCCACAATCCGATCGGAACTTTTGTTTCGAAGTTAATGTCGAATCTGATTGTGTAAAAACAGGAACAAACCTCCGATTTGTCGACTTTGTTTTGAAGTGTCTCAATTTCATTTGGATAAATAAAACCGAGAAAATAAACATGAGATCAATTGTTTTATTGGTGATTTTGCTTAATAATGAGCAGCAAACATCTGAAAAAGTGAATCGAAAAATTTTTCGCGATCACAGCAATCCCATGGAATTACCGGACTCAGCGTTAGTAGTATAAAAAGTTTTTTATACCAACGCCATTTCAAACTATTAATTTATATTTTACAGCTGTATTGCACTCTATAAAATAAATAATCAAGCGTTCCTCATAATTTTGAGAGACTTGCAGCCTTTTGTACAAAGAAGCTCCATTGCGGGAATGAAGTTGGGAACAACGCTGCGATTCCTCGCCGAAGGTGGGTATCAAAGGTCTGTAGGAGTGGACTCAAGCATCGCTTTGGGAAGGAGCACCGCCTCCAAGATAATTTCAGAAAGAATTACGATCATGGAGCGGAGACTTTGCTCAAAGTGGATAAAATTGTTCATGCCTGAGCACGAGGAAAGAGCCGCCAAAAGTTCTTTCTACGAACAATTTGGTATTCCGGGTGTGATTGGATGTATTGCGGGACTGCTTTTTTGAACTGAAAAGGAAATTTAAGCATTAAAGCAATGATTGTAACAATTACTTAATTTTATATGGAAAAAAGTTTTCGTAAAATTTGTTTCTTATTTATTTCAGATTTGCCATTGACTCCTTTATATGGAGCATGAGCAATGAAAGACACTTTTTGGTGATCACAATTCGTGGTTATTGGACGATGCCGGGTATACTCTGGAGCCTTTTCTATTAACACCATAGAGAAATCCAGACCCACGGTCTATACAACACGCGTTTAGCAAAACACATTCTTCGGCACGTAATATAGTTGAACGAACAATTGACGTTCTTAAAACTCGTTTTCGGTGTTTATTAGGAACCTTGCAGTACAAACCAAAAAAGGTTGTGAAAATAATTAATGTATACACTCTAAAAAGTGCATGTAAAACTACTACTGAAAAGTGTTTATTTTTCAACCAGAATCTGTTCAAGTATACGCACAAGATGTTCAAGATTTAATTTTGAAAATGAGTTGTTTAAAATATACACATGAAATGTTACGTAAAAGTAAGCAAGCAGTGTGTAAATTTGCATTCATTAAGAGAGGAAACTGGTTACCTGTCTTAATATGCGCAAATTTAAACAAAAATTTTTTAGAGTGTATGTGTTGCCTTGCATAATATTTGTCGACACTAATCTTGAATATGACTATGAAAAAGAAAACGCCAGCGAAGTAGATAGATCTGTACCAACAGACATTAGCTTGCAAAGTGAAGCACAAAGAATTAGAGACGAAATCGCGAATAATATTATATAATATATTAATAAAAACAAGTATATTTAATAAAAACAAATACTGTAATTATAAGTAAACAATTTCCATAAAAAACTAAACATTTTAAGACTTTTTACTTTTTTGAAATTCGAAACGTTCTAAATCTAACTCAACCGTCGCAGTTTAATTTGGTTTTTTTCCAGCAATGCTTCTTCCACTTTTTTATGATGATTATTCATGTCGCTGCGGATGTTTTCTAAAGTGGCATTAATTTTGTCTAAGCCGCGGTAAACTCGTCTGATGTCGCTCTTGGTGTCTTTTTGATTGTCTTTGGGGTCGGAGACGGATTGGTTTCCTTCTCACGGGCTCTTGTGGATGTGGTAGGCAAATCATCGATTAAATCGGGCGCGGATACTGCCTCCTCCCCAGTTCCAAAAGAAGTGGACATTGATATGCCTTCTACAACAGCGTACAGTCCGAAAATTCTTGCTACCGTTTCCTCCGCCTCCGACAATGTGTACTTTTTAAATGGGCCGCCTCCGGTAGCCACGGCCTCTCTTCTGTTGTGTGCTGTAGGGTTAATACTATTTACTATTGTACTTTGTTCATTTTTGTACTTTGTTATTTTTGAAATTATTGAATTAAGTTCTTTTTCAATTAATGTAAAAAAAAAGAAAATTTTTGATACCTCAGAATTTTTTCTTCTTTGAAACTTAAAGTACATAAAATTAAAATTAAAATTTTATAAAAATAAAATTCTTTTAACTACACCACAATTGGCGATCCTGTCAGGAGGAAAAAGCAGTTAAAAATTCTATCTCCTGTAAATACAAATTTATCTCGAAAATCACAGCAAGAGGTTTTTATTCCGAGCTGCATCTGGAGATCAACGGTTTTGTCCTCCATTCCAAGTCATACGTACGCAATATTTAAGCATTGAACAAAGATTTGATGATAGACCTGCAAGAGGAAGGACAACAAAACTTCGAGCTTGATATTTTTATTAGACTTATACATATGTACATACATATGTATTGCGATCACATATTTGCTGAGTCCGGCTATTAGAAAAGGTTTTGGACGGGTTTCTATTTCTGGTAATCAACGTAGCCCGTATTGTTCGCCGTACATATACAGGGTGTCCCAGAAGTAACGTGCCAAACTTTAGGGCAAGGTAGGGGGGGGGTGAGCTCACTCATAAACAAAAAATTTTCAGGTAAAAGTGTCACCGTTTTTGAAATATTTACATTTTTTCGAATTTAAAAAAAATCGTGCCTTTTCATGTGTTTTCTTTAACAGCAACTACAAACCGGGCAATACTTAGTAAATTTTTTATGTAAAATACTTCCAGATAGTTGCCTCTCCATACTCAAATGCAATGTAGTTAAAATAAATTAAGGAACCATCATAAAATTAGGACTATTTCTGGATTTTTAACTTTTTGATATTTTCTTCCCCAACTTTGACTATCTCGGGTGAAAAAAAATGTACTGAGCTATAACTTTACATTACATAAAAAAATTGCTCATTTAATAAAGATTTC
>NW_023460495.1:19962-27886 GCF_013731165.1 Rhagoletis pomonella | reverse complement strand
TGGAACATCATTGACAATTTCATCATTGACCTTTCGCGTCTAGTGCGTGCAAATATTCGCTTTGATTTTTCGAAAACCAACTTTAAAATGCTTAACAAAGAACTGTCTAAATTGTCGTGGCCTGCATTTAAAGAAAATATTGAACAAAGCGTTGCACTTTTTAACTTTACTTTACATAAATTATTTGAAAAGCATGTGCCTAAACGCATGTATATTCCTGAAGAGCAAACACAGTTATGGTTCACTAAGAACTGAGAAATTTGAAAAACAGAAAGTCGCGTTATTTTAGATTACACAAAAACCCGGTTTACACTAATACTATGTAAAACACTCCCTTTTGCGTCATAAGTTTTTTGAATTAAACAAAATGTGTTATAAAGCTTACTTGTGTAAAATCAAACGGCGTATAATATATAACCCCAAATCATTTTATGACTTCGTAAACTCCAAGCGAAATGTACGTGGGTTTCCTTTCGCCATGAAGTATCAAAATGCCGTCTCTAGTGATAATCAAACAATTTCCAACATGTTCGCTCAGTTTTTTAAATCCAATTATTCCATTAACTCCCATGCTAACATTGACTATCCTTTTAAACTATGTCCAATGAACTCAATAAATATCCCAGTAATATCTCCCGATGATGTAGTAGTTTATCTGAAATCCTTAAAGCGGTCCATCAGTTATGGTCCTGACCAGATCCCTACTTGTATTCTTACAAATTGTTCTGATTATCTCTATGAGCCGTTAACAGCGTTATTTAATTTATCTCTTAAAGAGGGCGTTTTTCCAACTATATGGAAGGAATCGTTCATAACCCCGTTACATAAAAGCGGTAGCAGATCTTCAGTGGAGAACTACCGGGGAATAGCTAAGCTTTCTGCAATTCCTAAATTATTTGAAGCAATTATAACAAATCAGTTGACGCACTGTATCTCTTCTAGCATTTCATATAGTCAACATGGATTTTGCAAGGGCAAATCAACTTCTACAAATCTACTCGAATTAACATCCTATATCTCAAAAGCATTTAGTGAAAGCAAAACTGTTGATGTTATATGTACTGACTTCAGTAAAGCATTTGACAAAGTGTGCCACTCGTTGCTTATCTACAAACTTGATCTTCTTGGTCTTCCACCTAATTTTCTACGTTGGATCTCTTCATACCTCTATGATAGATCACAAAGGGTAATGTTTAAAAATACTATCTCTGACGTCATTGATGTTACTTCAGGAGTCCCTCAAGGTAGCCACCTAGGCCCGGTTCTGTTCTTGCTTTTTATAAACGATATTTCTACAGATATACAATTTTCTAAAATTTTAATGTATCCAGATGATGTAAAGCTTTATAAATCGTACGTTTCAATTAAAGAAAGGTCTTTGCTACAATCAGACTTAGACAGAATGGCTTACTGGTGTCAAGTAAATCTTAAGAAATGTAAAGTAATGAGCTTCTCGCGAAGAGCTGTTCATCCCACTTCCTATACAATAGGTAACCATAACCTGGAACAGGTATACAATTTTGTGGACCTTGGTATCACAATAGATCCTAAGCTTAATTTTAATCTTCATATTAATGTGACAGTCAACAAGGCTAAAGGTGTACTTGCATTTGTGAAACGATGGTCAATAGAATTTTGTGACCCCTATATCACTAAAACCCTGTTTACAACATTAGTTAGGCCGATTCTGGAATACGGTTCGGTGGTTTGGAATCCAAGGTATCAAATTTACTCCGACAAGATAGAATCAATTCAAAAACCATTCCTACTTTTTGCTTTAAGAAATTTCCGTTGGGATTCTCAATATAACCTTCCACCTTATACGAACCGATTAAAACTTATTAATCTTCCTACACTTTCCAGCCGCAGGCAAATGCTTGGTACAATTTTTATAGTTAAATTACTAACAGGCTCAATTCCAAGTCCGCTTCTTCTTGGCGAAGTTAGCCTTAATGTTCCCTCCCGGGTATCAAGACACTTTTGCCCCCTATTTCTGAAAGCTTGTAAAACTAATTTTGAATTGCACGACCCACTCCGGTGCTTATGCCAGGATTTTAACTCTCATTCCAGCACGTTTGATATATCAGATCCGCTTTTCAGCATTAAGAAATCGATACTGTCCTCTCTCAATAAATGAATCATTAAAATATAGACATAAAATCGGCTGATGAATTTAGTTCTGTAGCTGAACAGTTTTAGATCTCGACACTTAATAAACTCGTCTATCGTGACTCGGCGCAAAAATTGAAAATACTGGTTCCGTACGTCATGCGGTCTGCGCCCCTCGTGCGGATGGGCGGGAATGGAGGGTAAAAACCGTTGGGATATTATTATTATTATATATGTAACAAATTCCGCATCACTTGAGCTTGGGGAGTGATAAACCACCCCGAGCTGCCACCTGGTATCACAGTGTGTGAGTTGAATAACTATATACCAAACATTTTTGTCTAAAGCCTTGTTAGTTATTGTTTTAAAACCGAGCGTGTTTCGAACGAGTATTATCACTCCCCCTGTGTGAGTCGCAGCGTATCATCTGATACGCCGGGAACATTATTTCCGTATCCTCTATGTCATCAGTTAGGCATGTTTCGGAACACAAAAGTTGATCCGGGTCGGTAAAATCTATAAGTATTTCTAGCTCAACTTTATTAGCCACTAAACTCTGTATATTGAGATATACGCATTGCAAATATTTGGGTAGCGCTTTCTTTACACCTGGGTGAGACGTAAACTCAGCGCTAGGGTCCCCACAAACTTGCTGTAATTGTTAGTAATTTACAGTATTTCTTTTATGCTCGAGCTTTTTCTGGCATACAGGACACTGTCGGTTAAAGGTCATATGATTTTCATCAAGCCCTAAGTAAAATTTTTTATTAGCACGAATGCAGTTTATGCATTTGTTTAATGTTTCCTTAGAACATTCCACAGTTGGGATTTTTATTTCATATCTATCACTCATTTTATTCTCTATTGCCTTTTTGATTTTTTCACGCTCAGCCTCATTTTCTGTTTGTATTACTACAGCCCCACTTTTCCTCCCCTGTACACTATTAATTTTCAAGCCCGAGGGGTCAACATTTTTGTTCAAATCTTCTTTTGTTTTTCCCACTTCCTGCTTCTCTTTTGGTTGTAGAACTAATGGCTTATCTTTATTTACTTTCGGCACCCTATTATCTTTCGCAGTGTTACCTCAGCAGTCACCGGTTTCTTTATATCTTCACAAATTTTTTTGTTCTCATTTTCATTGCGCACTATGGCTTCGCAAAGATCATTGCTTTGCTTTTTTACGCCGTCAGCTATTGACTTAATTTGGTTCACTTCGAGAATACTCGCCTCACAGGTTTTTTGTACTCTTTGCATTGCATCAATGCGTTCCCCAAATTTTTTCTCTATTGATTGCAAGAGAAGTTTAAGCTCTTTCACTTGCATTTTTTGCGACTCCTGGAAGTCATCATTACACTCTTGGATCTTTTGACTATTTTTCTCTATTGTTAAGCTCATATTTCGGAGCACCTCATCGATGTTATGCATGTATGTGTGACATTGGTTAAGGCCTGTATGCAGCTCTCAAGAAAAGCAAAAACTCCATATAAAATGGCGTACAAGAAATGGCTAAGAAATTTTCTTGAGTCAAATTTCCTTAAGGCAGTACGCAGTTCTTAAGAAATTTACTACGCTTTCTACTACGGTTTTCTAAAGTTTATTGTGAAAAAAGAGCACAGGGCAACCCAGGTTTGCAACAGAAATATATGCCCGTTCCATTATTTCTTGAGGAAAGAGTGAGGCAACAGGCTGTGAAGTATCAAAAATGTCAAAATTCCTTGGGCGCACACACGAAATAATGGCAATTTTTTCCTGACCATTTTCTTGAGAGCTGCATACAGGGCTTTACACATAAAGCGCACGTTTTCTTTGAGTACATTCGCACTGTACTCATCCAATTCAGAGCAATTTTTTGCCCAGTGCCACACTTTACCACACACACCGTCGCAGCGGATTCCGCTGTCACCGCGAATTGGATTCTTGCACTTATGGCGTTTATCCATTTTTATTGTTTATTATTTTTGTCACCTCACTGCACTTTTATGTCTCTGGCTATATTTATTTGTTTGTTTAAGCAAAATGAAACAAATTTTTGTGCTTGCAAATAGCACAATTTATTAGCACTTTGCTATTTAAGTCACTGTCTCTAACGCTGGTTAAAATCCCAACAATTCGGCTGTTTTTTTTAAATTTTGCGCAGAGCGATTACAAACACGTCAACAACGTTGCAGTGTTACCAGCTGTTCACCTACTATATGATTGTTAGTGTTATGTGGTTGTGTTATTTCAACTATTGCTGGCTTTAGTCTGTCAATCGAAATAATTTTAATTTCATTATTCACATCTACCTTAAAATATTTTTTGTCTTTTTCAAGAACTCTGTAAGGCCCTTCATAAGGATGTTGAAGAGAATGCTTGTTAATAATGCGAATAAAAACAAATTTGCAAGTTTGCAAATCTTTTGGAACATAAATTCCTGAATCGGAATTTTTGTGATGTTTTAAATTTGAATTAAAGTTCTTAAAACGTTCCCGTAAACTTCCCCTTTCGGCGGAAGTAACATTTTCTGTAGTTGGCACAAGAAGTTCTCCAGGTAGGCGCAAATTTTGGCAAAAAGCATTTCAGCTGGAGTGGCTGCAATATCTTCTTTGTACACTGAACGCAAATCAAGAATAATCGGTAGCTCATCGTACCAATCTCTAGTTCCATTCCTAGCCAAAATTGAAGTTTTCAATTGTCTATGGAATCGTTCCACAATACCATTACTTTGAGGATGATAGGAAGAAGTTGTGATATGATGACTTCCAAGTAATTTAGTAAGTTCCGAAAATAATTTGGACGTAAATTGAGTACCCTGATCCGTCGTGATTTCTAAAGGCAGACCGAAACTCGAACATATTCATTAAAAAATTTTTTTGCAACTGTCTGTGCAGAGATATCCTTTAAAGCATATGCTTCCGGCCAACGAGTAAATCTATCCATAATTGTTAAAATGTAGCGGTAACCTCTTGAAACTGGAAGCGGTCCAACAATATCTAAATCTGCTCTTTGGAATTGGAATTATGCTCACAGGAGATTTTGTGTGACGATAAACTTTAGATTACTGGCAATTAATCGGCGTGTGCCTTGGTACCAGGATGAGCAATTCCATGTAACATATCGAACACTGTCCTGCGCAAATTATTTGGAACGAAAGGTCTAGGACTTTCTCCTGACACTTCACACCAAATATTAAAATTTAGAACAGGATGTTTAATTAAGTTAAGATGTTGAAACGTTTGTCCAGAAATAAGTTTATCAAGTTCACTGTCCTGTTGCTGTTCACTCTGTAAAATTTTGAAGTTAAGTTCAGCATTTTTAATCGCATCTACTTCAAACGCACGAGATAACGTGTCAGCTACAATGTTGGCCTGCCCTTTTATATACTGTATGTCATAAGTAAACTGTGCAATAAACTCAAGATGTCTTGTCTGTCTTGGACTACGCTCAGTTTTGGAATTTAGAGCAAAAACCAAGGGTTTGTGGTCAGTAAAACCCATAAACGGTCTTCCTTCTAATAAATACCGAAAATGTTTAATATTCAAATAAATTGCTAAAAGTTCCCTGTCAAAAGCACTATATTTTTTTTCTGCTGGAGAGAGTTTCTTTGAAAAGAACGCCAGTGGTTCAGACTTATTATTGAAATGCTGCTGTATGACACTACAATTGCCGTATTGGATGCATCTACCGTTAAAGACAATTTTGCATCTTTGCTAAAATGATTTAACAAAATCTTAGATGCAAACTTCTCTTTAATGCATTCAAAAGCGTTAATGGATTTGTCATCCCAAGCCAAAATTTTGTCTCGCTTTTTACTTGTTTTATTAATTAGATAATATATATAACTCCAGTAAACTCAGCTAATTTTGAAATATATCTATGGTAATAGTTAACCATACCAATAAACTTTTGCACTTGTTTTATTGACTTCGGTCGTTCAAAATTGCGAATCGCTTCTACTCTGTTTACAGAAGGCTGTACCCCTGCCACAGATAAACAATGTCCTAAAAAATCTATACTTGAAACACCAAAAATACAATTGCTTGGTTTGACTTTCAAACCATACTCAGACAAACGCTCGAAAAGTACACGTAGATCCTTTAAATGTTGTTCTTCACTCTCACTTGTGACCAGCAAATCGTCAATATACGAGATAACAAAATCTAATTTACATACTACTTCGTTGATGAATCTCTGAAATGTTTGCGCTGAGTTCCTCAGCCCGAAAGAAGTAGTAATCGCCGTTTTAAAAATGTCTTCTTCTGCCATTGGAATTTGGTGATACGCTCTAATTAAATCAAGTTTTGAAAATATGTTTTTATTCCTAAGGTTCATATTAAAATCGTGAATACGAGGCAAGAGATAAAGATCCGGTACAGTCACGGTATTAAGTCTTCTAAAATCACCACAAGGACGCCAGTCATTAACTTCTTTCTTTGGTACTAAATGAAGTGGAGATGCCACGGATGAATTTGATGGCCTACAAATCCCTGTTTTTACTAAAAAATCGAATTCAGTTTTAGCTACTTTAAATTTGATAGGATCTAAGCGCCTTGGTATAGAAAAAGGAAGGTTTCCTTCAGTGACAAGCCTGTGAATCGTGGTGTGCTTAACCGGTTTTGAGTTTGGCTCAGAAATAAGGGAAGGAAATTCCTTCAATAATTTTATATATTGATCTACAGAAAAAATTTTCTGAAGAGGAACATTGCAAAAATACGAAATTTTATTAACTGATAGATTTGTTAACGGATCTACTAAACACTTGTTTTTAATATCAGTAAGAAGTCCATATTTACACAAAAAACCAGCACCTATAATCGGCTTCGCAATATCAGCAATCAAAAATGTAAAAAGGAACTCACGCCTTAAACCCAAATTAAGTCAAAAGTTTCTTCCCGTATGTAAAAATAGTTGAGCCGTTAGCTGCCGTTAAAATTATATCTGAAGATTTCCTTTTATTCAAAAATTTAGAAACTGGAAGTACCGAAACTTCTGCTCCGCTATCAATTAAAAAATTTAGTTTGTTTGTTTTATCAAATATAAAACGGCGACGTGTGGAAATGTCCAAATTCCCGTTGTTTGTCGCCGCAACAACGAACGACTTTAGTATTTTGGACTATTATTTTTCGAAAATGCACATGCTTGTTCACATTTTTTAGCCTTGCTTCCAAATTTATAATGATATCTACATAACCAATTCGGATTGTCGCGTGATTTTGATCGATATCTAAAAGGACTTTTAAAACGATTCCTACTTGCTGAACGTGATCTCGAATAATTTTGATTAATTCCTTTCTTAATTTCGTTTAGTTCCAAAGATAGTTTTTGAAAATTTTCACAAATCAGCGTTGTTGTCTTACCCAAATCAGTAATAATCGAATTTTCTCTTTTTGAATTTTGAAAACTATTTACTAAAGCAATTTAATTTTTATTGATAACTTCCCAAACATTCTGTGCTAACGTAATCAATTCATTAATATCACTAGAGTTCGAACTAGTTGAAATTACATTCAAATTTTTTGGTAATTTTCTCATCCAAAGTTTCTTCAAAACTTCCTGGCTAAAATTAGAACCAGAAAGTAATACGAGAGACCGATAAAATTCCGAGGGCTTACGATCACCCATCTCAGAATCAGACAACCCTCTATCTAATTTGGCATTCTCGCTTAATGAATGCCTTTCAATCAAAATTTTCTTCAACGCCGAAAATTTATTATTCTCCGGTGGATCTCGAATAAAATCTAAAATTGTCATAATTACTTCCTGAGGAAGTGCAGTAATAATATACTCACACTTAGTTGTTTCTTGAGTAATATTTTTAGTACTGAACTGCATTTCA
>NW_023460495.1:7435-19862 GCF_013731165.1 Rhagoletis pomonella | reverse complement strand
CAGTAAAAGAAAGAATATTATAATTATATTCAAGGCCTTTAAAGTATAAGTTCGTTAATTAAGTATTTAAGCCTCTTACATTTTGGTAATAAATACTTAAAGCAGATTTGATAATTAGTGTTTTGATTCAGTGTTATGACGGGAAATATTAGCTAAGTTATTTACTTTTTTGGGCCTATATTCGAATTCACGAACGAAAGCTCCGGGGGGCCAAAAAGAACTACTAAGCAGCGCATTAAAATTATCTAAATTTACGTCAATTTTAAATGAATAATATTTCTTTCGTAATTAAAACTAAATTTTCTGATGCTTAAGTCGACAGTTGGAATTTTTGATGAGATGTAAAGCTTTATATCGTCTTCGGTAGTGTCTCTCGAAAATCTAGAAACAAAGATTGACTTGTTTGGCGGAACCACAACTAGTTTCCTCGTATCAGACTGGACTACCGCTGGAGGGGGTTGAGTTTCTGCGTTAGTAGTTGAGGATAGGGAAGGCGGTGGAGGCTTTGAAGATGATGCCACCACATCAATGGGTGAAGGGGAAATACTTCAGGCTCTTTATTATCCGAAGCAGATTTCGTTACACGGTCTTTTGAGGGTGAGGATTCTGATGCTGGAGGACACGGAGAGGATAAAATAATTAAGTCCGTCGGAAGATTATTCTGACGTGCAACGGCAGCAATTTCCTTAGATGGACTATGAAGACGCTTACGTTTAGACGCACGGATATCCTTAACAGATTGCAAGGTATCTAAGCATTTGAATGATTTAAACATATTTTCATAATGCTTAAATTTTTCTGTCAGTACCGACAATTCCCTTCCTATTTCTGTAAAACCATTTCTGGTTTGCCTAAATAGCTTGAAAAGATCAACTTCGGTTGACCTGCACTTTACGCATGCCCAGAGAAGGCCCTTGCCATCATTAATAGCGTCCAGAATTCTTGCCGTCAAACCAGCACATTTCAGATGGTAAATACCATCACACAGCCACCACGATAAGTAGCGTTCAGAATCGCGTTTAATTTGGCAAGTATCAAGATCACACTTCATATTGAAAGATTTATGTAATACACTCGTTAATAAAAGACAAAGAAAATAAATTATAACAAATAAGTAGCTGATGTAAATAGCTTTAAATAAATGTAGCGAACAGTTTGAGTATCACTGTAATTATGACACTTAATAAACGCAACGCAAACAGCTGTGACAAGAATTACTAGAAGAAGTTAACAAAAAGAGTAGAACAAATGTGCAAAAACAAAATGAAAGTTAACTACAAACAATGATAGCAACAAATGACTCGGCAGAATTAGAATGTATGCTAGTGAAATTTAATTAAATTTACTTTAATATAAAACAAATAACTTTCACTTAGCTTCAAATATTTCACACTCTGATGCTCATAAGCACTTTTTATCACTACTTTAACACAGAATTAGCACAATGAACTTAGTAAGTAGAAAGCCAAAATCAGAGCACAATAAAATACAACCTCACAGCTTGACGTTTGCTTACAATACTACTATGGAGGATATCTTAGCAGAAATCTCAGAAAATTCTGTGAACACTGTTGTCATTGGCGATTTTAACATAAACATGAACGTAGTATCAACCTACAGCAGAAAACTGAATGATGTTTTCTTGCAACAAGCCATGCAACAGCTGATAAATTTTAATACGAGGGTGACGGAACATTCGGAAACACGTATCGACTAGTATTCCAATGATAACCGAGTTATATGCCAAAAGGTCGATGATCATAGAATATCTGACCGCGAAACAATAATGTTTCGACTAAATGTCAATAAACTTAACCCACTTGCTAAGGAAGCAGAAGTCATATCCTGGGAGAGATATAACCCTGAGAACTTAACAAGTTTACTAAGGCAGTGCGATTTCTTGAACTTAAATTTTTTCGATGCTGACGGTATGGTATAGTATATTACTCATTGCATTATGTGGGCCATGTGGCAGTTGACTTACTCAAAAATAACTCGCATTAAGCAGAGGAACCAATGGTATGATAGGCAATTGACAGAGATGAGCAAGTATAAATCTAAATCCCATGAGAAAGCAGTGTTGTCAGGGTACTGGGGTGAATATAATTTAGAGAGAAGCAGGTATAAGAAAATGGTAAGGTGTAAAAAAATTAAATACTTAGAGCATAAGGTGGAAATAAATAAGGGTGACAGCCGACTCATGTGGAAATACTTAAAGGAGGTAGTCAATAACACGGAGGTCAAAGAAAATATTGGAGAAGTGATAATAAATAACACCAACTACGTAGACAGCTTTGAAATTGCGGAAAACCTAAATAATTTTTTCGTGGACAGCATTTTGGAAATACAGAATGTGTAAACTATGATTTTTTCGAGCAACGAGCTTCCACAAGTACGCTAAAATTTGAAGAGGTCTCGACGGAAGAC
Organism: Rhagoletis pomonella; assembly: GCF_013731165.1. Lineage (NCBI taxonomy): Eukaryota > Metazoa > Arthropoda > Insecta > Diptera > Tephritidae > Rhagoletis > Rhagoletis pomonella. The sequence goes on along the minus strand of NW_023460495.1, from coordinate 17,435 downwards.
ATTCTTCAAATTGCCAAAAAATTTAAGCGGAAAATTTGGGGAAACAACCGACTTTCTGAAGGTGTTATTAAGGACTCTGCTGATTATATGGGATATATCTATGCCCTACTTATAAATAAGAGTCTCTAAACAGGATCAGTACCGGAAGAATGGAAAATTTCATCAATAGTGCCCGTCAAGAAAGTTAGAAAAACGGTTTAAGCTGAGGAGCTTAGGCCCATCAATACTCTCCCTAGCTTGGAAAAAATGCTAGAAGCCGTTGTGAAAAACCAGCTACAGTACTATGTGGAATCCAATAAAATACTCATAAAAGAACAATCTGGATTCAGAGCTTAACATTCCTGTGAGACTGCGCTGAATCTGGTGCTTTCTCAATGGAAAGAAGATCTTAACAGACACCTTAATGTAGTAGCAGTGTTTATTGATCTTAAAAGAGCATTTGAAACCGTTGATAGGGTCCGAACGTTGGATAAACTAAAATACATTGGTATAAAAAACACTGAAAAACACACAGGGCTCAGTTTTGGCACCCCTACTCTTTAATCTATATATAAACGATATTAAAAGTTCTCTCAAACATTGTAAAATAAAACTCTTTGCGGATGATGCCTTGTTAACGATCAGTGATGGGGAACTACCAAATGCGATTGTCAAAATGCAAGAAGATCTTAATTCTTTGTATCAATGGCTGTGTTCAAATAAACTCAAACTGAATGTGAAAAAGACTAACTTTATGGTATTTTCCAGAGCGGCAAATGCTGACTCGATAAGCCGTGAAATAAAAATCAAAGATGAAAATATCGAGGAGGTGAAAAGTGTCAAGTACCTAGGAATATACCTAGACACATGGGCGTAGCCAGGTAGGGGCAGGGGGTGCTCGAGCTCCCCCCCCCCCCCAACTCTCAAATTTTCCTTATATATATATATATACCCTCAAATGCCAGCTTAATAGGGTCGACAGCTTCAGACTCCCGAAGTATAGAACAGAAGTGGGCAAAAAAAATATTTTCTATAAAGGCTTAAAGTGCTTCAATGAATTACCAGAGGCTATAAAAAATTGTGATACTATCACTCTTTTCAAGCGGCTGCTATTTGACTATTGTAGAACGCAGCCTACAAGATAGTGATGTATCAACAATAGCGTGGATTGGAAACTAGGCCTTTCCAACCACCAAGATATCGAGACTAGGCGGATCGGAAACCCCGCCTTTCCGACTACGTAGACCCTTAGATAATAAACAATATACGAGCGGATTGGAAACTAGGCCTTTCCAACCGTCACGAAAGCGCGACTGGTGGATCGGAAACTCGGTCTTTTCGATCACCCAGGAGATATCAATAAATGGAGTAACCCAAAAAGAATAGCGCAGATTGGAAACTCGGTCGTTCCAACCGTCTACATAACTTCCAGAAAATTGTATGCGTTTATATTGACAAAATAATTGCAGTGATAAAGAAATAATGTTATTTAAAAATTTCCGTAGAGCATATTGTATTTTGTATTTAATATTTAATATTTATATTTTAAATCTAAATCTAATTATGAGAATGTTAAATCTTTGTTGCAATATAAGTCTAACAGTCTGTAAAAAATAAATAAATAAATAAATAGTTTCAACAATGACTAAAAGCAAACCAGTTACTTTCAATTTGTATAATAATAACTTTCTGGAAGGGGGAGTATTGTAGGGTTAATACTATTTACTATTGTACTTTGTACATTTTTGTACTTTGTTAGTTTTGAAATTATTGAATGAAGTTCTTTTTCAATTAATGTAAAAAAAAAGAAAATTTTTGATACTTCAGAATTTTTTCTTCTATGAAACTTAAAATACATAAAATTCCGATTCGAATCGGTTTGCAGAACAACGCTGATTGTCATTATTTTCCCATACTTAGACACGGATTTGGGAAAAGGCCCGTAATTATAGTCAAAATTAAGTCGACTCTAAAGTGAATTGCAGCTTTTTGACATAATTTTCAATGCGATACCTGTCAAAAAAGCTGCAACTACCTTTAGTGTCGATGTAATTTTGACTATAACTACGGGCCTATTTTTCCCAGATCCGTTTCTAAGAATGGGAAAATACTGTCTACAATGACGAGCCAAAGTTTCTGCATGTTCAATGTTTATTACTACGATTAGATTCCCACAAATAATACATGCAAAATCTATCAAAATAATACTAATTTAAACTAATTTTGATCTGTTACATTTAGTTCAGTAAATTGTAATTTCCTCCTATTATGGTTATAATGTTTTTCAATCAAACTGGTAGATCGGGGGCTATCTATAAAATTAAAAAATTTCTCAAAAACTTGCATTTGTCTGTAAATTCCGCCTTCAAGAAAAATTTATATTTCCGGCTTGTTTGATATAACTGAAAAATAAAAAGTTATAAGTTATTTTTAGTACAGTCAAGTTACTGCTGAAAATTAGTCATTGGCAGGGCAAAAGGCAAAATAAAATAACGAAATAGGCTGGAAAAGGCGAAGTAAAATAGCGAAAAAGGCAGAAAAGGCACTAGGTATTGCAAAAAAGGCAAAAAAAGGCATTACAAGGCAAAACATTATAGCGAGAAAGGCAGGGAAAGGCACTAGGTATTGCAAAAAAAGCAAAATAAGGCACTAAAAAAAGACAGAAAATACAAAGAACCTTCAAAAAATACATTTATTTTAGAAATGTTTATATTACAAGTAAAAAGAGAAAAATTATGAACTAGTTTCGTTATATGAAAAATTTGTACTTTGAATCTTTGACTATTTTATCCTTTCGAGTTTCTAACTAATAAAACTAATCTGTATAGTTGTAGTAGCATTGAACCACAAGATGCATTTTGAAGTGTTCTGGCAGCATTTTCATTCGATTTTCGCGAAGAAAAGCCTTGAATGTACTTATGTGCGCTCAACGTAAGTTGATACAAGTGGATCCCAGTTTAAATATGGAACGATTGAAACGTTCATATTATCAGGAATAAGGGCGTTTTCTTCGCTCTTTACAATTTTATCCACATCCCTTATTGTCCCCAAGCCTACGTTAGCTGAGAAAACGGCTTTGAATTTTTCCAACACCAATTTGGAAAAACGTCTCTGCGCCTCTATAAGCCGCATGAGCATGTGTGTATTTTTTAATCTTAAAAAACAAATTGTAAATGCTATAATCGCCTTTTTAAAGGTAGAAAGGGTAAAAAAAAGGCAAATATCTTAAAAAAGGCAAAAAAAGGCAAATATTTTAAAAAAAGCAAAAAAAGGCAACATCAAATGTGTATATATGGAATCAGGGAAAGCTAAGTCGTGGACATTCTTAATCGAATATACTCTTATTTCTTTAGCAGAACAAAAGGCAATTTCCATAAAATCCGTTCCCTGGTCATTGGCATGGTTGTCAATTTCCTCTGAATGCTAAGAGAAGGGTTGCTCGGAATGTAAAAGTAAATTTTTTTGCATTACAATTAACTACTAAAGGTCGGAAAACTTTTTAAAATTTGTAAACTACTTGGTGTTATTAAATGCACGTTTATGTAGCTAAAAATAATTTTTCAAAGCGACAAGAGTATAGAAAAATTTTTGCTTGGAGGATTAGCAGCCAACTGTTAAAAACGTTATAATAGCTCGTACATAAATAAATAAAGTTTCCTTCAATTACGAAATACACTGAGAAAAAAACGAAGCATTCATCAAAATTTAAGGCGAAAATGTATCCAATTGGATACATATGTATCAAAACGGCAACACTGATTGAAAGCATTATCAGGACTAATGCAAAAAAATTTTGGAATTATGTGAAGAATAAAAGGCCTAAACATTAATATATCTTCTACCGTAACATGGGGGAGTCACACAGCTAGCAAGTTGAAGTAAGTAACTTTTTTGCGTCATTCTTTAAAAGCGTATATGAATACGGCTGGAGGATTAGCTAGGGAGAAATAGACACTTTGAACGTACCGAAAAGTGATGTAGATCTAAGTAACTTTGATGTCCGCTATGATGATGTTTATACACAACTTTTAAAGCTGAACGTTAAGAAAGGAGCTGGATTGACTGTCGAATTTGTTTTTGAAAAATTGTGCTATCGGCGTCTGTGAACCAATCACACATATCTTTAGTAAATCCCTGCAAACTGGTGTGTTCACGCTATATGGAAGATATCTTATATTAGTCCCATTCACAAATCCGGACTGAAGTCAAACGTGTGTAATTACCGACCAATTTGTATCCATTCGACGCTAGCTAAACTCTTGGAAAAATGGTATTGCCCTGTATGTCCTTCGCATTCAAGAATATCATAACTACCAGGCAACACGGATTTACATCTGGTAGGTCGACATCCACCAATCTATATCAGTACGTCACCTATAGTTTGGATAAACTTCATCTGCTCCTAAGTGGGCTTCAGAATCAACCGCCAACTCGAAACAACAAGGACGACAAAGATCTACACATTTCCCGGGCCTAATAATAGAATCGCAAGACTTGTAAATGAACATTGCTCTACTTTAATTTTCGTCGGACGAACTCATGCGCTGTTTATGAAAAACGTCAAGGATCAACTACTTCTTACTTGAAACATCACACACAGCTATACGATAGTGCACTTGTTATACTAGTCTCTTTACATTGAATTGGTTAATTGTTCTTGTTATGTAATTACCCTAGAATGTTTAATGTGTTAAATTATTACATTAATTTGTCATTTTGGTTGCTAGATATGTGTTATATTAGTGGAAATATTTGGGTGTGGGCTTTTTATATCTGGATACAAGCATTTGTATGATGCCTTCTAACCAGAATTTTTGCCGGATTTAATTGCTTTAAAAATTTGGAAAATACGTTATTTCATATCCAAGTACATAATAACAAATATTGCAATAGAAACCGGATCAGTTTTTGCTTTCATATTAAAATATCAATAATATTTCCGCGTTCAGTGTTATATATTATTCAGCCTCATTGCGTACGTCGTAAATTAGGCTAAATTGTACGACTCGACGACATTAGCATTGTCTACTGTCGTGCTGAAATAAGTAAACGACGAAAATTGTCGAAAACTATACACTGCTGCCAAGTTTTTCCGTTTCAATACACTAGTCTAGGGATGCCCAAATCAGCACATATGTTTCGCGGGCGACTGCGCGTGCAAAGCTTTGCACGGCGGTGCTGGGCAAGCGCGGAAGCAAAAAGTTATCGGAAGGGGAAAACGAAGTCAACAGAATAGTGAGATTGTATGTGTGACAGTGATGGAAAATTAGTGTGCATTGTGCCATTTTGCCCTTTCGGAAGCAGCCGGCACCTTCAGCACAATCGATTGATTTTCGGCACTATTTTTGCGTAACTCAATGCAACTAATAAATATTTCTTTCGGATCCGCAATTTTAAATATTTTTTTTACATTTAATCGTATGTGCTTAAACTGATAAATGATATAAACATAGAAACGCAAGCAGAACAATCTCGCTTCCACATTCTGCATATGCGCTTAACATTTTTGTTTAAACAAATTTGTCGAAATTTTATCTCTAAAGGTGTTGCATTTTTTCTTCCATACTGAAATTTTTGTACATCCAATTTGTATAAAGAAAATGCAAAAAAATATTAAAAATCAACATGAATTCTTAGCTGCACTTTCACTTTATAATACTAAAATTGAATCGACTATAAAACTGCAGTCAGTTGGTGTCGAACACTCGTGCGGTGAGGATGTGATTGCGCTTTTATTGATTTTATTGCCGTCAACAAGCATTTTCGTAAAAGCGCACAACCTCAACAACAAAGTTATTATTAATGGATAAAAGAGACATCTTTTTGGATTCGGTAATAAGTTTTTACATTTTAATAGCATTTCAAGTGCTTATCCAAACTTTACGACACTCACATATTGGCAAGATTTGACCATTTATCTTAATATTATGTATTTTTATACCTTTCATGATCATGAAATGGTATTATAACTTAGGTCCGATGTTTGTAAGTATCGTCTGTCCGTCTGTTTGTATGCAATCTAGTCTCTCAGTTTTCGAGATATCCGGATAAAATTTGGTAGGTGGGTGTACTTTTATAATGTATTAATCATTTGTCGGAACCGGAAGAATCGGACCACTATAATATATAGCTCCCATACAACTGATTGTTCAGATATAAGATTTTTCGTTATAACTTCTCCATTTATGCAGCTAGGAACATGAAATTTTGCAGTACTTGCACCCATTATTAACATAATACTTACAGTGAAAATTACAAAGAGCGGGTCACTATTATCTATAGCTCCCATACAACTGATTGTTCAGATATAATATTTTTCGTTATAACTCCTCCATTTATGTAGCTAGGACCATGAAATTTCGCGCTGTTTTCACTCATTATCAACAAAAGACTTACAGTGAAGAAAACAAAGATCGGGCCACTATAACCCGCAGCCCCCATACAACTGATTGTTCAGATATGAGGTCTTTTATCATAACTCCTCCACTTATGCAGTTAGGAACATGAAATTTCGCACCATTTTCACTCATTATTAACAGAATACGTACAGGGAAAATAACAAGGAGCGGGTGACTATAAAATATATCTTCCATACATTTGATTGTTCAGATATGGGATTTTACTGTAAAACTCATTTATTTGAAAAGCTAAAACCGATAAATTTCGTAAGATATTTTATAAATAATAACACAAAGTCTACTGAGAAAATCGTCAAAATCTATGCTGTATAAGCTTTATCCCCTATACCACTGATTGTTCAGATACCAGTTTTTGCGATATATCTCCTTTATGTAAGAAATTAAACCCAATAAATTGTGTTACCGGTTTACAACCGACCACATAGCAGTGAAAATCACTTAAATAGATTGGTGCTATATAAGGTATACATTCCATACCTCTGATTGTTTAGATGCGATTTTTTATATAATTATGTAACTCCTCTATCGATGTATAGAGATGTATTCAAAAGCAGTAATGTGTCAAAGTAAAATTTACAGATGTTCATGAAAGGTATGAAGCCTTCGGCATAGCCGAAGACAGCGCTGCTCTTACTTTTTTTTTTATAAAAATACAGTTTATACTATAAAAAGGCCTTAACACACTTTCGTAAAAATTTCGAGCTTTTTAATTAGATTTCCCAATATTTGAAATCCAAAAATTTTGACTATGCAGTTTTGTAGCCCATTCAGTTTTAAGATAACAAAGTCTTTTAAGATTTTTTTTGATGAAGCAGTTGCTCATTTTCTCCATATAAAAAAATCGTCGAACACACTTCGTATGGAAAAAACAACGATATGTCAACAAAAAAAAAAATAAATTACCAAAAATCGGCGGTAAGTCCCAGCTACTTTAAACTTGCAATTTACTATACTAAATTTGAAAACCTTGAAATTTTTACGAAAGCTTGTAGATTTTTTTAATGTTGCACAAAGTATTAAACTTGGATTTATGCAGATTTGTTAAAGAACAAATTACATTTTTATAAAAAGACAAATAAAATTAAAAAATAATAATAAAATAAATAGTAATAGATTTTTCAAAACTTACAAAGGCAAATACAAAAAGGCGAAAACAAAAAGAGAATAAAAAAAATTTCACGCTCTGAATTTTCCAGGGACGTGAACCGGATGAAAAATTTGGTCGGTTCGGTTCAGCGGTTCGAACCGTTTTTGCACGTTTGGATTGGTTCGTCAAAGCGTTTTTTTGGTCTTTGAACCGGACTTTCGGTTCGGTTCAACGGTTCGAAAAACAAAAAAATAACGCGCAAGTTTAAGTGTAAAGTGCAACAACGCGGAGGGGTAAGGGTCAAGTGTCTGTCAAATGAGATGGGTTGCCTTTACATTTGATATTGTCACATGGTAAACAAACAGGGTGGTATTACCATCTTTAACAAGAAGAAAAAAAGTGGGTACATTTATCTATTAAAAATTGGTTGAAACGAACCTTTAAACCTTTATAGAAAGCGGTTCGGTTTTCGGTTCGGATCAAACATTTGTGGAAAATTCCGGCTCGGTTAATGGTTAAGTTAATTTATAGAAAAAAAAGCGGGTTTCCGGTTCAAAACCGGTTCACGTCCCTGGAATTTTCAGAGCCATATATTTTTAGTATTCATCAAAGAATTGTACTAAAAAGTACTGCGTAGTAGCAGAGTATATTGTACTCGAAATTGTATCAACAAAGTACAATTGTACCAAAAATGCCAACACTGTCTCGCTGTTTTCGCAAAATGTAGATGTGTGCGTGGGCCCATCGCTGACATACATTCACATCAGTGTTGTTATTTAAAATTTTTAAATTGTACCAAATTAATGACAAAAAGTGTAACTTTTGAAGCTTAATTGTACTTTTCACCATTTCCGTCAATGCATTACCTCCCTTTTCCCGCAACCAAACAACCAATTTTGTTGTCTACTGCAGTGTGTTTATTGTTCAATTCAATGTACAGCTTCAGTTAGTGTAGGCTTAATTTAACGTAACTTATCATTGAGATCTCTTCAGCTGGCCTATAGAGTCATAGCCTGTCTTGTCAGAAAGTTCCACTAAGTTAAACTAAGTTTCATTCAGCTTAGAGTTTAACTTAAATTATACACAAATAAATTCTTGCATTATATTTCACATTTTTTAAAGTACACCCCGCAACAAAATGCTACGGTCACCTGGTTTGGGCTATTTATTATATTATTTATCATTATCTAACAAAAACTATACAAATAAAGCTTAATTTATAATATTGGAATAAAAAACAACAACGCTACACGCGCATTCATCCATATAACATAAAATGCGAACGTTCGTTATATGGATGAAAGTGCGCAACACCGTAAACAGAAAAATTCAAAAAATCAATGGTATTTTTTAGACACTTCAAACTTGCAACTTATTATACTAGAATGAATGGGCTACAAAAATGTTAACCCAAAACATGTCTACAAGTACTGAACAAAAACTGTGAAAACTTTATGAAAATTTGTTGATTTTTTTCAATCTTTCAAGTTTGGATTTATTTGCAAGGTTTTTGATTGACAATGAGCTACAATTTTATAAAAAAAATAATTAAAATTATTTAAAAAAATAAAATAAATACCGAGTACCGTGTAATTTTGTCAAAGATGAAGACGATGATGATAAAACATTAATACACTATATACGTCCGTTCATATTAATGAACATAAAATGAGATCACTATCGATAAAATGGAAATCCTCACGGGAAATTTTTAATTTCAACGCATAGAATTTACATACACTTTTTTATTTTCAACCCCCGAATTGCCCAATTACTTCTATTTCTGCAGGATCGCCATTAGGTAAATTGCATTTCCAAAGATTTTTTCGAAATAAATAGCGATGAGGGATATCTCACCCGCCGGTGATAAGAAATCGCAATCACCATAACGCACATTACTAATTTACTGTTCACAATCACGTTTACATTCAAAATTACAATTCATATTTTCGTTTTGAAGCAAATATGAAATATAGGTATATCCATTTACTTAAATGTAAACGGATTAGGAATCAAAGTGCTAGAAGAGATTTGAGCGTTTGGTACAAAAAGTATTTTTGATGTGGGAATTGTACTTAAAATCGGCAAATTGTACTTTCGTACTTTTTAAAATTAATTGTACTGTTAAAAGTACAATTTTACTTAAAATATCAACACGTGACAAAGTACTTGCTGCAGCGATGCCAGATTTTAGCGTACCCAATTTTTTACCGATAATAACTCATGCGAGGTATTTGGGTATTGGGCATTTTACAAGCCTAAAGCCAGACTCCCGACATAAGCTACTATTTCATACGAACACAAATATATTCGTCTACAAATAATGTTGATTATTTTAATGAAGTCCTAAGATAAGTCTGTGAATCTTATCAGTGTTCTATGTAAGAACCAAAAATCAATCCCCTCTCCAATTAGAACTTTTGCTTTAAAAGAAGAATATACATAGCGCATTTACTCAATACTTGGTCTGGCATCACTGTTTGAGCATTGATGTGCTCACCTCACTGTTGCCAAG
>NW_023460495.1:1354-7335 GCF_013731165.1 Rhagoletis pomonella | reverse complement strand
GTTCAGATATAAAATTTTTCGTTATAACTCCTCCATTTATGTAGCTAGGACCATGAAATTTCGCGCTGTTTTCACTCATTATCAACAAAAGACTTACAGTGAAAAAAACAAAGATCGGGCCACTATAACCCGCAGCCCCCATACAACTGATTGTTCAGATATGAGGTCTTTTATCATAACTCCTCCATTTATGCAGCTAGGAACATGAAATTTCGCACCATTTTCACTCATTATTAACAGAATACGTACAGGGAAAATAACAAGGATCGGGTGACTATAAAATATATCTTCCATACATCTGATTGTTCAGATATGGGATTTTACTGTAAAACTCATTTATTTGAAAAGCTAAAACCGATAAATTTCGTAAGATATTTTATAAATAATAATACAAAGTCTACTGAGAAAATCGTCAAAATCTATGCTGTATAAGCTTTATCTCCTATACCACTGATTGTTCAGATACAAGTTTTTGCGATATATCTCCTTTATGTAAGAAATTAAACCCAATAAATTGTGTTACCGGTTTACAACCGCCCACATAGCAGTGAAAATCATTTAAATAGATTGGTGCTATATAAGGTATACCTTCCATACCTCTGATTGTTTAGATGCGATTTTTTATATAATTATGTAACTCCTCTATCGATGTATGGAGATGTATTCAAAAGCAGTAATCTGTCAAAGTAAAATTTGCAGATGTTCATGAAAGGTATGAAGCCTTCGGCATAGCCGAAGACAGCGCTGCTCTTACTTGTTTTTTTTTATAAAAATACAGTTTATACTTTAAAAAAGGCCGTACAACTCTAAGGTTCAATCTTTTTGCAACATTAAAAAATCAACACACTTTCGTAAAAATTTCGAGCTTTTTAATTAGATTTCCCAATAATTGAAATCCAAATATTTTGAGTATGCAGTTTTGTAGCCCATTCAGTTTTAAGATAACAAAGTCTTTTAAGATTTTTTTTTGATGAAGCAGTTGCTCATTTTCTCCATATAAAAAAATCGTCGAACACACTTCGTATGGAAAAAACAACGCATATCGTCAACAAAAAAATAAATAAATTACCAAAAATCGGCGGTAAGTCCCAGCTACTTTAAACTTGCAATTTACTATACTAAATTTGAAAACCTCGAAATTTTTACGATTAGATTTTTTTAATGTTGCACATAGTATTAAACTTGGATTTATGCAGATTTGTTAAAGAAGAAATTACATTTTTATAAAAAGATAAATAAAATTAAAAAATAATAATAAAATAAATAGTAATAGATTTTTCAAAACTTACAAAGGCAAATACGAAAAGGCGAAAACAAAAAGAGAATAAAAAAAATTTCACGCTCTGAATTTTCCAGGGACGTGATCCGGATGAAAAATTTGGTCGGTTCGGTTCAGCGGTTCGAACCGTTTTTGCACGTTTGGATTGGTTCGTCAAAGCGTTTTTTTTGGTCTTTGAACCGGGCTTTCGGTTCGGTTCAACGGTTCGAAAAACAAAAAAATAACGCGCAAGTTTAAGTGTAAAGTGCAACAACGCGGAAGGTTAAGGGTCAAGTGTCTGTCAAATGAGATGGGTTGCCTTTACATTTGATATTGTCACATGGTAAACAAACACGGTTGTATTACCATCTTTAACAAGAAGAAAAAAAGTGGGTACATTTATCTATTGAAAATTGGTTGAAACGAACCTTTAAACCTTTATAGAAAGCGGTTCGGTTTTCGGTTCGGATCAAACATTTGTGGAAAATTCCGGTTCGGTTAATGGTTCAGTTAATTTATAGAAAAAAAGCGGTTTTCCGGTTCAAAACCGGTTCACGTCCCTGGAATTTTCAGAGCCATATATTTTTAGTATTCATCAAAAAATTGTACTAAAAAGTACTGCGTAGTAGCAGAGTATATTGTACTCGAAATTGTATCAACAAAGTACAATTGTACCAAAAATGCCAACACTGTCTCGCTGTTTCACATCAGTGTTGATATTTAAGATTTTTAAATTGTACCAAATTAATGACAAAAAGTGTAACTTTTGGAGCTTAATTGTACTTTTCACCATTTCCGTCAATGCATTACCTCCCTTTTCCCGCAACCAAACAACCAATTTTGTTGTCTACTGCAGTGTGTTTATTGTTCAATTCAATGTACAGCTTCAGTTAGTGTAGGCTTAATTTAACGTAACTTATCATTGAGATCTCTTCAGCTGGCCACTAAGTTAAACTAAGTTTCATTCAGCTTAGAGTTTAACTTAAATTATACACAAATAAATTCTTGAATGATATTTCACATTTTTTAAAGTACACCCCGCGACAAAATGCTACGGTCACCTGGTTTGGGCTATTTATTATATTATTTATCATTGTCTAACAAAAACTATACAAATAAAGCTTAATTTATAATATTGGAGTAAAAAACAACAACGCTACACGCGCATTCATCCATATAACATAAAATGCGAACATTCGTTATATGGATGAAAGTGCGCAACACCGCAAACAGAAAAATTCAAAAAATCAATGGTATTTTTTAGACACTTCAAACTTGCACCTTATTATACTAGAATGAATGGGCTACAAAAATGTTAACCCAAAACATGTCTACAAATACTGAACAAAAACTGTGAAAACTTTATGAAAATTTGTTGATTTTTTTCAATCTTTCAAGTTTGGATTTATTTGCAAGGTTTTTGGTTGACAATGAGCTACAATTTTATAAAAAAAAATAATTAAAACTATTTAAAAAAATAAAATAAATACCGAGTACCGTGTAATTTTGTCAAAGATGAAGACGATGATGATAAAACATTAATACACTATATACGTCCGTTCATATTAATGAACATTATGGCTGCGTTTCTTTATACATTCCGGATAATCCCATTTCACAGCCGGAATAAACAGAATACGTTTGAAATATACGTTAACATATCATCAGGAACGTTCTAAAGAATAAGTAAACAAAAAAGTTTATTCCAAACGTTCAGAATGAATAAAGAAATTCAGCTAAAATGAGATCACTATCGATAAAATGGAAATCCTCACGGGAAATTTTTAATTTCAACGCATAGAATTTACATACACTCTTTTATTTTCAACCCCCGAATTGCCCAATTACTTCTATTTCTGCAGGATCGCCATTAGGTATATTGCATTTCCAAAGATTTTTTCGAAATAAATAGCGATGAGGGATATCTCACCCGCCGGTGATAAGAAATCGCAATCACCATAACGCACATCACTAATATTACTGTTCACAATCACGTTTACATTCAAAATTACAATTCATATTTTCGTTTTGTAGCAAATATGAAATATAGGTATATCCATTTAGTTAAATGTAAACGGATTAATAATCAAAGTGCTAGAAGAGATTTGAGCGTTTGGTACAAAAAGTATTTTTGATGTTGGAATTGTACTTAAAATCGGCAAATTGTACTTTCGTACTTTTTAAAATTAATTTTACTGTTAAAAGTACAATTTTACTTAAAATATCAACACTGTTTCACTGGCGTGACAAAGTACTTGCTGCAGCGATGCCAGATTTTAGCGTACCCAATTTTTTACCGATAATAACTCATGCGAGGTATTTGGGTATTGGGCATTTTACAAGCCTATAAGGAACTATACATATCTGTGTTCGTATAGAATAGTATCTTATGTCGGAAGACTGGCTTTAGTATAATGAACCATTCGCAGCATACGATTGCGAAAGACTCACTCATTAACGTAAAGGAGGCAGTGGCGATGCTAGCAAGTCAATATTCGTATAAAGTCTCATAAAAAAATTCCTTGTGGTTTAAAGAATATAGGATATATAATTGTACTGTTAAAAGTACAATTTTACTTAAAATATCAACACTGTTTCACTGGCGTGACAAAGTACTTGCTGCAGCGATGCCAGATTTTAGCGTACCCAATTTTTTACCGATAATAACTCATGCGAGGTATTTGGGTATTGGGCATTTTACAAGCCTATAAGGAACTATACATATCTGTGTTCGTATAGAATAGTATCTTAAGTCGGAAGACTGGCTTTAGTATAATGAACCATTCGCAGCACACGATTGCGAAAGACTCACTCATAAACGTAAAGGAGGCAGTGGCGATGCTAGCAAGTCAATATTCGTATAAAGTCTCATAAAAAAATTCCTTGTGGTTTAAAGAATATAGGAAATGGTACATTTTACTAAAGCCAGACTCCCGACATAAGCTACTATTTCATACGAACACAAATATATTCGTCTACAAATAATGTTGATTATTTTAATGAAGTCCTAAGATAAGTCTGTGAATCTTATCAGTGTTCTATGTAACAACCAAAATTCAATCCCCTCTCTAATTAGAACTTTTGCTTTAAAAGAAAAATATACATAGCGCATTTACTCAATACTTGGTCTGGCATCACTGTTTGAGCATTGATGTGCTCACCTCACTGTTGCCAAGGAAGTGCATTTTGCACTAAATTTAGTGCTTTTGGGAAACCAAAAAGCCAAAATAATTGGAATTCAATGCTTTTGAAGTGAAACTTGTTAGGCGGCGGTATCGCAAAAATGGAGAGTGAAATTTGTAAAACTGAAAACGTTACATGAGTGAGAAGGAGATATAAGTAAGTATAGGGTAGGAGAAAAAAGAAATAAAGCGACGCATGACGGGTACGAGTACCTACATATGTATATATGTATGGTTGCATGCACGTATGTATGTATACATATACATAGATATGTGTGTATACATATATATGTATGTATGAACGAACTCATCGGCATTTCAGCTTTTGCCGCTACCAAGCAATATATGTATAAATGATGCAAGCGTGCTTCGCGTAACTACATCCATTCGTACATATGTTTGTATGGATATATTTATGATGAAGCAAACGGGCTTCGTTGATGTACTGATGGGCATATGTATGTAGTTATGGACAGCAATGTTTTCATGTATGTACATATGTTTGAATGGTTGTATATATTTGTATGTATGTACATATGTTTGTGTATGTACATATGTTTGTGTACAATATATAAGCACATATGTAGTACAAACGAAAACAAATCTAAAAGCTGCTCGTTGATATAAATGCGAACTGTACTGATTGTCAAAAATCATGTGTTTTTTGTACATTTGTTCATGTTTGTCATTGTGCGTGTAATTTTCTAGAGTAGTTTTGTGCTCTCGCTATCTCCTCGTATTAACTCGCCCTTCGTTGGAATACTCTGATGAACATATATGAGGATGATAGCAAGGCCAACTTATATAAGGTAGTGCTACGGGAGCAGTTGAAATTTTCGCCCGATGTTTCTTAAAGAAAGCCATAAACGTAGCGACCGTTGGTTCAACTTGGTGTTGTTTTGCTCTAGATTGCACCGTTTGTGGGCCTGTTGAATGAATTTATTTCTTGTTTGTATAAAAGATCAAAAAATTTGGATTTCCTGGCAAGTTGTACAACTTAATTAACATTAATGGCCATGTTGTACAAACTCATTTAATTTGCGTTTATTTTGTACACTAAATATCCGTAAACGGATAACTCAGCCTAAATAGGTACGTGCTTTCGTTGAATTTTATAAATGTAAGCCGAAACTATGAAATTGTAAAAATTAGATTTTACAATGAGACTGCTCGCAAAATTGCAATGTATGTGGGCAAAACGTCCAACTTGATTGCGGAATGATTTGAACCAACGTTTTCGGCCTGCATTATGTCAAAAGGATGTGTTTATTGTAATTCATTCTGTCGTTTACTACCATTATGCGTAGGCCAATTCATGAAATCATTTTATGTGTTTAAGTAGAAACTGAATGAATGAACACTATTTCATGATTTCAATTAACGCGAAATAGAGTTTATGCACTTAGTTTTTACTCAGATCGATTAAATGATTTCGTGAATTGGACTACGCATACATGTGATACTTATGTTTTTAATTTATAAGGTCATTTTATGTTTTTACACTCTTGCTACCACATGAATATAAGAATTCGTGATAAGAA
>NW_023460495.1:0-1254 GCF_013731165.1 Rhagoletis pomonella | reverse complement strand
ATTTTGCGAGCAGTCTCATTGTAAAATCTCATTTTTACAATTTCATAGTTTCGGCTTACATTTATAAAATTCAACGAAAGCACGAACCTATTTAGGCTGAGTTATCCGTTTACGGATATTTAGTGTACAAAATAAACGCAAATTAAATGAGTTTGTACAACATGGCCATTAATGTAGCGATAAGTTGTACAACTTGCCAGGAAATCCAAATTTTTTGATCCTTTATACAACCAAGACATAAATTCATTCAACAGGCCCACAAACGGTGCAATCTAGAGCAAAACAACACCAAGTTGAACCAACGATCGCTACGTTTATGGCTTTCTTTAAGAAACATCGGGCGAAAATTTCAACTGCTCCCGTAGCACTACCTTATATAAGTTGGCCTTGCTATCATCCTCATATATGTTCATCAGAGTATTCCAACGAAGGACGAGTTAATACGAGGAGATAGCGAGAGCACAAAACTACTCTAGAAAATTACACGCACAATGACAAACATGAACAAATGTACAAAAAACACATAATTTTTGACAATCAGTACAGTTCGCATTTATATCAACGAGCAGCTTATTAGATTTGTTTTCGTTTGTACTACATATGTGCTTATATACTGTACACAAACATATGTACATACACAAACATATGTACATACATACAAATATATACAACCATTCAAACATATGTACATATGTACATGAAAACATTGCGGTCCATAACTACATACATATGCCCATCAGTACATCAACGAAGCCCGTTTGCTTCATCATAAATATATCCATACGAACATATGTAGTTACGCGGAGCACGCTTGCATCATTTATACATATATTGCTTGGTAGCGGCAGAGCTGAAATGCCGATGAGTTCGTTCATACATACATATATAAGTATACACACATATATACATATGTATATGTATACATACATACGTGCATGCAAACATACATATATACATATGTAGGTACTCGTACCCGTCATGCGTCGCTTTATTTCTTTTTTCTCCTACCCTATACTACCTATATCTTCCTTCTCACTCATGTAACGTTTTCAGTTTTAAAAATTTCACTCTCCATTTTTGCGATACCGCCGCCTAACAAGTTTCACTTCAAAAAGCATCACTAAATAACGGACCAAGCATTGAATTCCAATTATTTTGGCTTTTTGGTTTCCCAAAAGCACTAAATTTTGTGCAAAATGCACTTCCTTGGCATCACTGTTTGAGCATTGATGTGCTCACCTCACTGTTGCCAAG
>NW_023460494.1:34800-35968 GCF_013731165.1 Rhagoletis pomonella | reverse complement strand
GGCAGACAACGTTATATCAGCCCTTGAATTCTGCATAAAGTTTGACATATTTGCATTGTAGGTTAAATTCGAAGGGTGCGATGCCACAGGTACTGAACGGTTGAGCGTACCGTTTGTTTGTGCGCCATGTGTGATCATACCCACCGACGGCACTATATTAGCGTTATAGCCTAACCCTATATTTGATAGTGGTGCAAGAGTTGGAACTGCGGCATTGGAAAATGTGCACGTGCTTGCCGCGTGTGTTGCGATTGGATTTTCATATGCCCCCCTACCACTGTAGGCGCTGGCAGCTCGCGGTGCAAAGGTCGAAAAAACGTTAGGTTGTAATATATTCTCATTAAAATAAGTCAAATGGGATTGGGTTGAAGTGGGGTTTGCGTTAATACACGTTTGCTGCGGTATTGTCGTCGCAGTCTTATCCCGCAGGCCGAATCCGGCGAACTCAGTATTCAAGTCGTGTGAAGTACCCAGAGGAAATGCGTTTGACCTTGACGCCGACGTTGGAGGGCATAACGTGGCCTGTGGTGTGCCCTCACCTACCGGGTCAGCTGGAGCACTTGTGCGCCCTATACGTGCGCGTTTTCGAGTCTTCTCGGTTCGTATAACTCCTGAGCGGGTACGTGGGGGCGAAGTTTCCACCGACAATGTTCCCCCTTCCTTAATAGGAGATAGAGCTTCACCGACGTCACAGCGCGGTGTCGATGCTACCATACGAGGTGCCTCTACCTGCGTACCCTTCATCTTAAAGAGCGCAGATGTTTGCGCGTGTGCCTCAGTTGGCGCACTCCCAGCACAGTGTGCTGTGGCGCCTATTTGGGCGTGTGCGCTGGTTTCTTCGTCCCGATAGTTGGATGTAAGAGCGCTTACTCCCGGAAGTGCGTTAGATGGCGCAGGAAGCGATGCACCAGAAGCATCGGACTGGACACTTGATTGTGCCACTGATGCGGCAGATGGCGGTGCTTCTTCTTCTTTATCAACCATTTCGCACCACCTAAAATGTGAGGTTATGAAATTACAATGCGGTGTGGCTAAAAGCTACCGGATGCTTCTCCAAAGCAGAAGTCGTCAACCGCGTACGCGTGATGTGCAGTTTTATTTCTCAGGAATTTCTTCTAGAAATTCTGGTAACCAAAGTATTTTAGAATTGTGACGGCGGGCAGAAAAA
>NW_023460494.1:31314-34700 GCF_013731165.1 Rhagoletis pomonella | reverse complement strand
GGCACTGACGCCCAATCATTTTCTCATGGGCAATTCTAGCGGAATACAAGATCATGCGGGAGAGGCAAACGATGGCATCGCACTATACAAAAATTTTCGAATACCTTGCCAAATTGCTGACCGCTTTTGGAAAAGATGGATTCGCGAATATTTACCGTGCCTAACCAGGCGACCCAAATCGTTTGACACATCACCGAGCCCCATAAAACTGAACGATGTGGTGATTATTGTGGATGAAAAGGCCAAAATAAATACCTGGAAGAAAGGAGTGGTAGTCGACGTACTTCGAGCCAACGATGGAGCACTGCGCAGCGACGTCGTTCGAACCGCGACTGGATTGCTTACGCGGCCATCAGTGAAGCTGGCAAAACGCGGTATAAAGGAGTAAACGGATGGGGGGATGTTGAGTGGCGAGCGGCGCAGCAATATTGTAGTCGCCGAGTTAATTAAATTTGTTTTACTCATTTGCGCGTAAGACTTGATGAAAGTCCAACACTGATCGTAAAGGTACATCACTGATCTTAAAGTCCAACACTGTTTCTCTCTCGTCGTATTCCATTTTCATGAGCAGCTGTCAAACATTTGCGCTCGCAATTAAATTTGACCTTTTTTTCTATTTGACCACCGCACAGTGGCCAATTTTTGGAAAACTCTGGCCATAACAAAATTGGTGCATTCGTATGCATAACCACCTTATATTGTTAGGAGGGCTCTACTGCGTATCGTTATGAGACAACAAGTCGATTCTCTTAAGGCATTTAGTGTTACAGAAGAACGAAGTGACTGTTGCTAGCAATTCGCTCTAAACGTTTCGTAAATTAGAGTTTTCGTCGTTGTTAAAATCGTGGTATTATCCTTAAAAAAAATAACAGTTTTCAAGCATCCGCTCATTGGACATTGTAATCTAGAGTATGTAAAACATGTTTTTTCATTGTCACGCCATCTAAAAACTGACTTAAGACGTAGATATTCACGGATTGATTTTTTTGTTTACTCATTATGTTGGATTAGGAAAACAGTTACGAGAGTGGTCGAGATGGGCGGTCTAATTTTCTTTTTCATGTAGATTGAAGTTTTCCCCTCCACCTTGGTTAAAATCACCTGCCACAAGTCGCCACTGTAGTTTGGACATCAGTTTTTATACGCGATTCTTAATTTTTTTATGTTTAAAAGATTTAAATTATGTAAAAAATTGTTTCTGTCAAGATTTTGATGTTTTAAAGATTGGATGTTTTTAGAATTTAAATGATGTCAGAAAGTACTACTATATTAGAGTGGTCATCCATGGGCCTCTCATTATTGAATGGGCACCCTTGCCAATTGGCCAACTTTCCGAAGAATCCCAAGAGTCAAAAAATAAGGACATTAAAAAATATCGGCTGCTTGTATCCTCGGACCCTGTCATTTCAAGTTTACGTTTAAACCCACCAAAACAAAATCATAAACTGTCGTCAGATGCCATTAAATTATTATCAACTGTTGTAAATGTGGATGTGGAATTGCCATCTGAAAATATATGTATGAGCTTGGATACTTCAGATGACTGCGAGTCTGACGGTGTATAAAATTGTTATCTTAAAAATATATTCCTGTACCAACAAATATGTATGTCTTGTTTGTTGATTCATTCAAAATCCCGCAGTTCCCTTGTAAATTTGAACATCAAGATTTTTAGAAACAAACATTAAGACCTCCTTAGTATTTGTCCGAGCTTCTCTTCCGATTTGTGGCGTGCGCCTTGATGTTGGCGCACAAAGGGGAGGGACCAACAGTTTTACGCCGAATCCGAACGGGGATTTTATTTTTATGAGAAGCTGTTCAGGCCCTGCGGAATGATAGCGTATATTGCTAACCGCTACATCACATTATATAACAAAAAAGCAGAAAACATGACCTTTTATACTTAACTACCTTAGTTTTGCTAAACATTTGATTATTTTAAGCGTACACAGCAGCGCAGCTATTATGGATCCGCCATTTTGAATTTCGAAATTATGTGGTGAAATTTAAAACCAAAATAAAGACGAATACAAAAGGTTTGATTACAATTGTACCACGCTTCGACTTTTGGCCAGCTTTTTCGAAAAATTCACGAATTTGGGTGACAGCAACGGGCTTTTATACGACCAAACACAAGTGTAAGAATTAAAATTTATATTGAATATATTGAATTAAATTGAAATTAATGCTTGTAATTAGATTGAAAGTAGTGAATGTTTTGATTTTAATAAACTCCAGATTTTAGCGAATCTGCAAACTGCAAAGCTGAAAATACGGGTTTTCTGCCCGCCGTCACAATTCTAAAATACTTTGGTTACTAGAATTTCTAGAAGAAATTCCTGAGAAATAAAACTCCACATCACGCGCACGCGGTTGAAGACTTCTACTTTGGAAAAGCATCCGGTAGCTTTTGGTTACATCGCATTGCAATTTCATAACCTCGCATTTTAGGTGGTGCGAAATGGTTGATAAAGAAGAAGAGGCCCCGCCATCTGCAGCATCTGGGGCACTATCAAGTGTCCAGTCCGATGCTTCTGGTGCATCGCTTCCTGCGCCATCTAACGCACTTCCGGGATTAAGCGCTCTTACATCCAACGATCGGGACGGAGAAACCAGCGCACACGCCGAAATAGGTGCCACAGCACACTGTGCTGGGAGTACGCTAGTAGAGATACCTCGTATGGTAGCATCGACACCGCGCTGTGACGTCGGTGAAGCTCTATCTCCTATTAAGGAAGGAGGAACATTGTCGGTGGAAACTTCGCCCCCACGTACCCGCTCAGGAGTTATACGTACCGAGAAGACTCGAAAACGCGCACGCATATGGCGCACAAGTGCTCCAGCTGACCCGGTAGGTGAGGGCACACCACAGGTCACGTTATGCCCTCCAACGTCGTCGTCAAAGTCAAACGCATTTCCTCTGGGTACTTCACACGACTTGAATACTGAATTCGCCGGATTCGGCCTGCGGGATAAAATTGCGACGACAATACCGCAGCAAACGTGTATTAACGCAAACCCCACTTCAACCCAATCTCATTTAATGAAAATATATTACAACCCAATGTTTTTTCGACCTTTGCACCGCGAGCTGCCAAAACCTACAGCGGTAAGGGGGCATATGAAAATCCAATCGCAACACACGCGGCAAGCACGTGCACATTTTCCAATGCCGCAGTTCCAACTCTTGCGCCACTATCAAATATAGGGTTAGGCAATAACGCGAATATACTGCCGTCGGTGGGTATGATCACACATGGCGCACAAACAAACGGTTCGCTCAACCGTTCAGTACCTGTGGCATCGCACCCTCCGAATTTAACCTACAATGCAAATATGTCGATGTGTATATAACGTTGTCTGCCACCCATGTCGCCGCCCGCCAG
>NW_023460494.1:15314-31214 GCF_013731165.1 Rhagoletis pomonella | reverse complement strand
GAGATTTTCGAATATCATGACGAAATAAAATAATAGGTGTCTTCTTTTTTTCGATAAAGAATGTAAAGAAGTATATTTCACCCCAAAAAAATATTGAGGTGTAAACATTGTATGGAATGACCCATATGCACTCCGGGCAAAGCTCGGTCCACCTGGTACAGAACTATGACATTTTAGCAAGTTTCGCTGCTTTTCTTTAGTTTATTTAATGTTTATTATTTTTTCATGAAAGTGCATATACATATGTAGCTGAGTACTTAACAAACATCAAATAAATCCAAGTTTCAGACTTTGTGCAAAAATTATGAAAATTCTGGAAAATTTCACCAAAATTCTTAATGAGAATTTTTTGGTATGCAGTTTTGTAATTTGAAGTAGCTAGGATTTACTATTTCAAATCTGCATTTTATTATACTAAAATTAAATGAACTGCAAAACTGCATACCAAAATTTTTTTCCAAAGTTGCTCATTAAAAAGTTAGAAATTTTGGTGAAATTTTGCAGTTTTCATAATTTTTGCAAAAAGTCGAAATATTGGATTTATACCGACAGTATAACCGACGATAAAAAATACGAATTGATCTTCAGAGACGGATTGGATTTATTTTTATTTAAATTCGAAACGATTCAAAAATCTTTTTTTATTTTCGATCTGGCAACCCTTGATTATTAATATATTTCATAATTCCATTCAAACTGATTAGTATTTGGATAATTTCAATTACAGTAATTTGGAATCCTTGGATTGATCAAGCGCGAGAAATGAGCGATTTCGGAGATGATGAGTTTCCTAATATGCTATGTGTGGAATCCGGCCATGTTTCATCACCGGTTATATTATTGCCCGGTACAGCGTTCGAGGCCAGTCAAATATTGCAGGTATGTTACCAACAAAAATTCTTAACACATACATACATTGATAAACTGGTTTAGTTCTGTATTAAATATTATATTGGATTTAACGCGCTCGGTCACAACATGTCATTGGTTCGTTTAAACTATCGGTTCTTAACCAGTTCACAATGGTTAAAAATGCCAATTTAGAGGAATAAAGTTGAATTTTCCTCCTTTTAGTTACAAAAGAAACTAATATGGGATTTGATTACTAATCGTTAGAGTTGCTAAACTTTAACTGCACGTCTATACCTGCTATGGGCGCTCCCATACGAAACGTCGTAAGAGATATATCGCAGTTGTAGACCGTTCATCGCAGAAGGTATACGATATAAAGTAAGAGATATCTCATACCATTTATCGCATACCTAACTACGGGTTCAGCAACTATTTTTACACCCGAGGGCACTTGTGCACAAGGGTATTACGACTTTGTTCACATAACTGTTGTTTGTAACAGGCAAAACTAATCGAGAGAGATATAGACTAATGTGTACATAAATGATCAGAATTAAAAGAGAAATCGATTAAGCGGTGACTGTCTGTCCGCCCGTCTGTCCGTCTGTACACACGATAACTCGAGTAAAAATTTAGATATCTTAACGAAACTTGGTACGTGTACTTCTTTCGGGCGTAGGACGGATGGTATTGTAACGGTAGTTTTCAGAAATACGAAAACTGCGATATTTTAGTAACTACTGAAAATTATTCACTCAAAATTGATATTCACAATGATTTTTAGACGGAAAATAAGAATAAATTTTTGGAAAATTGGCGTAGCCACTTGTGTATTCTCGGTAACCGCTCCACCAATTTCTCGCAAACTTGGCACAGTTATTGGTAGAGCTGTAAAAGTAACGAAAATTCGGATACCCGTATGTATTCGGTACTTATCCAATCAACACCCGTATCTTTCCTATCGTTACTTTACTCGTTACTTTTGGTACAAGCACTTGTACCTCACAAGAATCATCGCAACAAATCTTGCAGCGTAAGGAAATGTTCGTTCATACATATACATAGATGCACATATATACATATGTATACATGCAACATAGTTTTGTATCGATTCGAACAATTTGATACAATCAAGCCCTTGTACCTCACAGGCATCATGCATGCATGTACGTACATATTCAGGCAACACACTTTAGTATCGATACGAAAAACAGTTTCGTTACCGCACAATATGTTGTGTTGTATTGATTCACGTTGATGGTTCATATACGGAACATGCGAATAACGAGACTATTATGTGAGTAACGAAACGAATATTGCAGCGTAAGGAAATGTTCGTTCGTACATATGCATAAATGTCCATATATACATATGTATACACGTAACATATTTTTGTATCGATTCGAACAATTTGATACAATCAAGCACTTCTACCCAGTACCCAGTACAATCATAAAATATAGAAGTTTAGCATAAAATGCCAATATATAACAAAAAATTACATACCACATTATAGACTAAAAAATTACAAAAAGTGAAAATTAAAAGCACTTACAAATTAAAATAAGGGCTGTGAGAATTATTTGCAAACCGCTGAATTCTGTTTCGAATATGCAGCACGAAAAGTAAGTTTTCGGCACAACAAGATTTTAGTTCAGAATTTTTGGAATGATTCTAAGTTCGCAGTTTTATAGTTTATTAAATGAAAGTGTCAGTTTCTGCCATATTCCGATGATTTTGGATTTTTTTTCTGACGGTGTCATACATTTTGATCCATTTAAAAAAATTTCGAACACACTGTATATGGAAAAAATGCATAACATCGAAAACTTGGAATATCCCTAACAATTCTGAATTCAAAGTATTTTGTTGCGAAAACCTGCTGAGTTTTTATAATTTTTTTACAAAGTCTGAAATGCCGATTTGTGTACATTTATTGTGTTTATTAGATTATGAATGGTTATTATGGTTACTCAGTAACGAATACATACGGTTTGCTACAGCTCTAGTTATTGGCCTTGGTACAACATACCAAACGGCTGAGAATTTTCAAAATCGGAGAATAACCACGCCCACATCCCATATAACGGTAAGTTAGAGAAATACGAAATCTTCGATAAATCACTAAATACGAAAACTAATTTGTTCAAAATGTATGCTTGCAATAATTCTTTACCAGGAAATGCCTTTATGATAATATTTTGGAAAATGGACGTGGCATCGCCCACTTATGATCACATTTATGTATCTCGGTAACCGTTGACCAATTTGTACCATACTCGGTAAGGTTATTGTGCTTGCCACATAAAAGCAATACGTTAAATTATTGAAACCGGACTAAAATACGGCATTTCTTCTTATAACGGTAAATTTCAGAAATGCTTGAAACTTCTATATTTCGAAATTTAAAGACGAAAGTTTACTCAAAATTGATACTAACAACAATCCCTTAAAAAGAAGTAACGTTATTTGGAATTTTGGAAAATATAACACATGACTCTATAAGTTTATCTCATTATGTCTAATTGAACGTTTTATCAAAGATGTTTATAATAGGGGTAAAACCACCCCTGCTTACCATGTACTTAGCGGTAGTTTTCGGAAAGGTTAAAAAAACATATATTCAATACTTGCGCCGGGTATTTAATATTCGGCTCCGTCGAACTTAGACTTTCTTACTTATTTCATATTTTCTTTAATTCTGGGTAGGAAAGAATTGGTGTTATTCGGAGATTCGCTGTTCAGGTACAGCCAAGTACAAAAAAATACAATTTACGCAACATTTATAAAAAAATTACAAGAAATTCGCACTAAAATGGTATGCGATCAAATGAACACGTACAAAAATGTATCAATTCGCATGCCAGAAAACTGACAGGCACGCGCCGAAATTGTGTTGAAAGTGCAGGTGCTGATTATTTTCGAAATTTTCAAGTTAAACTAATTATTTTTATTATTATTATTGTTGTTGTGGTCCTTTGGATGGACCAAAGAAAGGCTGAGGGCCGACCCGGAACCCACCATAGGGTTACTATCTTACTGGCTCCTAGTCTGACCAGTACCTTTTTGGAACTGTCTACTACCTTTTACACCGTTTTACAAGAGTCAAGTGCTCTTAACGCTGCCTGGCTATCCGACATGATATTTATTGTTGCCCCATTTGTCCTTTTACGAAGACATTCATGGACACAGACTTCAATTGCAAAATTTCCGCCTGGAATATGGTAGGGTAGAAGCCCATTGGGACGCTTTTTTGAAATCTAGGTCCAAATACGCCGGCTCCAGTGTTCCCACCCTCAAGTTTTCATCCACCAGTGTACCAGACTTGAGCGATTATCGTTTTACAGGTATCCCTTTCAGGTATTATTACCTTGTAGGGCTTTGTAAAGGTCAGCTTCGGTATCATTGAGTCTGTGAGTTTTATAACGGGATCATTTACGAATGGTTTTAGGACACTCAAATGACCCTTTAGTCCCCACTTTTCAAGCTACTCAGGTTCGGTAGCCTCCCGTAATCCTCTTTCTCTATGAGTGTGGCTAAAGGCGGTATGCCTGTGATGACACCAAGCGCCTTTGATGGGCTCGAGCGCATCGCCCCCGTAATGGCCACACAAAAGAGACGGTGAAGCTTACCCAGAGTGACTTTTCGGGGATATTCCCCAAGTGTTACCATGAAGCCTTTGACAAGCATAAAATGCTCTCGTGGCTTTATTGGTAACCGCTGTGAGATGCAAGTTCCAGTTGAGTCTCTTATCTAGTATTACGCCTAGATATTTTGCCTCTTGTGGGAACTAGAGCTTCAAGTCTCCTCATCCCAGCCTACCACGTAGATGACAAGGTCATCAGCATATCCATATGCATTAAAGCCATTCCCTTTAAGTCTTTCTAGAAGTTCTTCCACAACCAGTGTCCACAATAGGGGAGAGAGGAAATTGAAATTAATGCTTGTAATTAGATTGAAAGTAATGAATGTTTTTATTTTAACAAACTCCAGATTTTAGCGAATCTGCAAACTGCAAAGCTGAAAATACTGTTTTTCTGCCAGCCATCACAATTCTAAAATACTTTGGTTACCAGAATTTCTAGAAGAAATTCCTGAGAAATAAAACTCCACAGCACACGTACGTGGTTGAAGACTTCTGCTTTGGAAAAGCATCCGGTAGCTTTTGGCTACACCGCATTGCAATTTCATAACCTCGCATTTTAGGTGGTGCGAGATGGTTGATAAAGAGGAAGAAGCACCGCCATCTGCCGCATCTGGGGCACTATCAGGTGTCCAGTCCGATGCTTCTGGTGCATCGCTTCCTGCGCCATCTAACGCACTTCTGGGATTAAGCGCTCTCACATCCAACGATCGGGACGCAGAAACCAGCGCACACGCCCAAATAGGTGCCACAGCACACTGTGCTGGGAGTGCGCCAACTGAGGCACACGCGCAAATATCTGCGCTCTCGAAGATGAAGGGTACGCTAGTAGAGATACCTCGTATGGTAGCATCGACACCGCGCTGTGACGTCGGTGAAGCTCTATCTCCTATTAAGGAAGGAGGAACATTGTCGGTGGAAACTTCGCCCCCACGTACCCGCTCAGGAGTTATACGCACCGAGAAGACTCCAAAACGCGCACGTATATGGCGCAAAAGTGCTCCAGCTGACCCGGTAGGTGAGGGCACACCACAAGTCACGTTATGCCCTCCAATGTCGGCGTCAAGGTCGAACGCATTTCCTCTGGGTACTTCACACGACTTGAATACTGAATTCGCCGGATTCGGCCTGCGCAATAAGATTGCGACGACAATACTGCAGCAAACGTGTATTAACGCAAACCCCACTTCAACCGAATCTCATTTGACTTATTTTAATGAAAATATATTACAACCTAATGTTTTTTCGACCTTTGCACCACGAGCTGCCAAGACCTACAGCGGTAGGGGGGCATATGAAAATCCAATCGCAACACACGCGGCAAGCACGTGCACATTTTCCAATGCCGCAGTTCCAACTCTTGCGCCACTATCAAAAATAGGGTTAGGCTATAACACGAATATACTGCCGTCGGTGGGTATGATCACACATGGCGCACAAACAAACGGTACGCTCAACCGTTCAGTACCTGTGGCATCGCACCCTCCGAATTTAACCTACAATGCAAATATGTCGATGTGTATATAACGTTGTCTGCCACCCATGTCGCCGCCCGCCAGATCATGGGTAAGGATCTGCCAATTTTCTCGGGCAATCCCGAGGAGTGGCCACTTTTTATAACTAATTATGACCAGTCAACCGAAAGGTGTGGATTTACTGAAAGTGCCTCAGAGGTCCTGCTTTAGAGGCTGTCCGTGGAAAGTTGATGATGCCGAGTACTGTTTCATTTGCAATTGAGCGACCATGCAGGCTATTGGTTTGGGTGACTACTTGAACGACCCTATGTTATTAAATGAGTTATTATTGAAATTGCCTTCTGACCTTAAGTTAGATTGGGGCCTTTACAGGGTAACGCGACCTCGCGTCGATATAACAGTTTTTGACGAATGGCTCTTCAACCTTGTAACGTGCGCCAGTCAAATGGCCCCCTTAGGTCCTCCACCTTCTTCTCTGAACACCAGGGAGGAACGAAGATCAAGTCGTAGGCAAGAACGATAGCGAATTATGTTTCACGATGTAGTTGAAAGTGAGCCAGAACGACGTAATTGCTCAAAATGTTTCAAAGCTCATCGTTTATCAGAATGTAGCGTTTTTCATGCGTTAGGAAGGGACGTGAGGTGGCGATTCGTTCGTGAAGCAAAATTGTGTATCCACTGTTTTGGGAGGCATTTGATTCGCCGCTGCCATTCAAAGAAGCATTGCGGAGTTGATGGGTGCCAGCAAGCTCATAGCCCATTGTTGCACTCGCCATATCAGGATCGGGGTTCCAGTACAAACTGAAAAGATACTCAGGGTGGAACTCTTCAAAATTCAGCTGTGCTCTTTGATAGGAAGGAAAATAAGCATACACTGTTTCGCTATATTGCTGTTACTTTGCACAATAAAGGGCGATCTCTTAACACGTTCGCCTTTATCGACGAGGGATCATCCTGCACTATCATGGAGCATCAACTGGCTTCCGATCTGGGCGCTAAAGGGCCGACTGAAGAACTCTGCTTGCAATAAACAGGAGACATTACACAATCCGATCCGAACTCACAGTTAGTCGCGCTATACATTTCCTCAGAGAGCCCGCACGCACCGAAGTTTTCCTTGGCATACGTGCGCACCGTAGCAAGCCACAACCTTCAGGTGCAGTCTTTGGATAGCGAAACAATCACTTCTCGTAGTCATTGGAAGAATCTGCCCATCTCTCCCTACTGTGCAGCACAAGCTCGAATTCTTGTCGGTCTCGGCAATTTGAAGCTCGCTCTACCTCAGGAAATCATAAGAAGCGCCAACGATGAACTAATTGCGGCAAGATGCAAAATAGGCTGGTCGGTGTATGGACGTAACGTAGTTAACGAAAATACTCCACAACGAATACTGAACATTTATTCTTGTCAAAGGGACACCCGGCTTGAAGAGCTTGTAAAGTCACATTTCTCTTTGGAATCTATCGGCATTCGTGAAATGGCCCAACTTACATCAAAGGAAGATGAGCGCTCCCGCCGCATAATGGCATCAACAACAAAGTACCTCGTGTCGGAAAAACGCTGGGAGACGGGACTACTTTGGAGGTATGACCATATTGAACTCCCTGACTCTCTTCCGATGGCGCGGCGGCGGCTACAATGCCTTGAAGCAAAGATGAATCGCAATCATACCTTAAACGAATTTATGGTAACCACCATCCGCGACTACGAACAAAAGGGTTACATAAAAAAGCTGGCAAAAGAAGAGGTCTCGGTTAGCGGACGGTCCTGGTACATTCCAATGTTCACAGTTACCAACGTAAACAAAAATAAAACTAGGTTGATATGGGATGCTGCAGCGGCGGTAAACAAGACGGCGTTGAACTCCATGCTCATGAAAGGCCCGGACTTATTGGAATTCCTTAGTTGGAGTGCTGATTCGCTTTCGCGAGCGACCCGTAGCATTGTGTGGTGACATACGTGAAATGTATCACCAGATTCGCATTATAAAGGAAGATCAAACGGCACAAAAATTCCTTTGGCGAGGAGGCGATGTATCGAAAGAACCTGACGTTTGTGTGATGCAAGTGATAACGTTTGGTGCCACATGTTCGCCCTCCCTTGCTAACTACATTAAGAACGAGAATGCGCGCCGCTTCCAGCGAGAGCATCAAGCGGCAGTCCAGGCGATTTTACGCAACACATTCGTTGATGATTGGCTGCAAAGTGTCTCTCTGGAAGACGATTTGATTAAGCTGGCCACTACTGTACGTGACATCCACTCTGATGGTGGGTTTGAAATGCGGAATTGGATTTCCAACTCCAGTAAGGTTTTATTAGCACTGACCGGTCAGGAAGACCAAGCGAGCAAGAAGAGCAGCCGGACCAACGCCACGAAAAGGTTCTTGGAATGTGGTGGTCTCCAGGGGCCGATTTGCTACGATTCTTCGAGAAGTTTCCGAATGACGTCTTCGACGAGAGAAAAATTCCGACGAAACGACAAATTCTGCGAATTGTAATGACGGTGTTCGATACCCTCGGACTTTTGGGATTTTTTATAATTTATCAGTGTTGCCACAAAAAAATTACCAAATTCCTCAAAACCAAATGAAAAGTCCCCAAAATCCGAACAAATTACTCAAAATTTTCTTTATACAGATATGAATATTGTTTACTGCATACTATTTACAGGTACTTAGTATAAAAATTACATTCTCCAATTAAATTGGTACATTTGTCCGGTTCAAACAAGGTATCGCCATTATTTTTTATACTTTGGTTTGTATATAATATCAGTCCTATATATTTTTAAACTACCAAATATATGTTCTACTGAAGCATATAATTTTTTTAATTGGGAAACTTATATGAACGTGAAGAATATTTTAATTTAAAGACTTTTTTCCTATAATTTTCTGGGTCTAATGAAGAATCAATATAAATATCCTTATGATCGAACAATGCGTGTGCTCTCCATTCGTTACCGAGATTTCGCAAGTTCAAAATAAGTTGAAAATATAACGATGGAGTAAAAAAAAATATCGATAACATTTTGAATATTTAGCAGCAAATTCAGATGTGCTTAAGAGTGAAAAACACCACACAAGCGTCTTGACAAACCAAGCGAAATATCCCTTTGCTTACAGCTATTTATGTTGTGTGGGGGTGTTTGAAGGTTTGACAAGCCGTTTCAGGGAAATGTGAACAAAAATCAAAATATTTTGATTTTCTGGCCACCATACTGACGTTTGATCAAACCGTTTACGTTGTGTCTCATAAAATCGCCTAATTCGCAACGGAATTTTTACCGAATGAGGACGCAAGAGAGAAGAATCGATGAAAACCAAACCCTTTTACATTGTGAAACGGAAGAAAACTAAAATTCTTTGCCTGAACGAGTCATGTTTGCATGGTGTATGGCGAAATGGGAAAAGTAGGTTTGACAAGCCGCTTGTGTGGTGTATTTCGCTCTTTATAAAACTTCGTAAAACTTTTTGTTCAAAAATTTCCAAAGCGATTTAACAACTCTGTTGTGTAAAACATGGTTGCATTTGTTATCTGCAAATATATCGAGAGAAAATTCCTCAAAATAAAAATCCTCAAAAAATACTCAAGCGCATCCGAAATTCCTCACGTTTTGAGGAAATACTCACAAAGTGGCAACACTGTAATTTATGCAAAAATTTTGATGCAGGAAATATGGCGATCGGGCGTTTCGTGGGACGTACCAATTAAGTCGAAGGAACTCGAGAAATGGTGGAGGTGGATTCGATGCTTACGCTCAATACCGCACGTGCGAATAACACGTTGTTATCCGCTTGCAAGTGGTGCAGATCACATAGAGTTGCACACGTTCGTGGACGCCAGCGTTGATGCCTACGCCGCGGCTGTCTACCTACGAGCGGAACGGAAAACCGAGATTGCCTGCAGTTTAGTTATGTCAAAGACTCGCGTTGCTCCACTTAAACCCATATCTATTCCAAGGCTTGAATTGATGGCAGCTATTCTAGGGCTGCGCCTGGCAAAGTTTGTTGTGAATGAATTATCATTGCATATCGATATGAGAATATTTTGGTCAGACTCAAAGACCGTTCTGCACTGGATTAGGTCGGATGCAAGAAAATTCCAGCAGTTTGCAGGAGTGCGCATAGGAGAAATTCTGGAAGGCTCTCAGGCCCACGAATGGCGATGGGTGCCTTCCTTACAAAACGTGGCCGATCAAGTTACCAAGTGGACTACTGATCCCAATTTCAGCAATGAGTCCAGATGGTTCACTGGACCCGAATTTATGTTCCTACCGGAAGACGAGTGGCCGACTACTAAATTCGAATGTTTGGGCGAAAATTCCGACGAGTAACTATGCCACATTGACACGGCGCAGAGAATTGCATCAATATCCACAGTAGCGAGCCCAGATTCGCAGCGTTTTAGCAAATGGGAAAATTTAAGACGAGCGCAAGGGTGTGTACTAAAATTCCTACGTAGGTTAACCCGTAATGGCAATCGGTCAGCGAAATTCATCGAGTTGGTGAGAAGGACAGATATTAAAGATATTGAGCAGGTCATCATATGCAACTGCCAAGAATCCACTTATGGTGAGGGAATTATTCGCCTTGCAAGGGGTGATGCTGTATCTCGCGGGAGTGCTATTTATAAATTCTCACCGTATCTGGACGAAACGGGTCTGTTGAGAGTAAAGGGACGCATCGATGCTATGAAGGACGTTGTCTACGATACTCGCTGTCCGATTATTAGGCCGCGACAACATCAGGTAACTTATCTTATTACTGACTTTCATCATCGCAGACTTCACCACCACCACAACGAAATTTTTGTAAATGAGATGTGGCAGCTATATTGTATCAGTGGAATAAGAGCGCTGGTTCGAGCTACTGCTAAAAGGTGTCAGCAATGCCGTAATATACGTGCTGTAGCGCACCCACCGCCAATGGGCGACCTACCACCGGAAAGACTTGCTACCTTTTCTAGGCCGTTTGCGAACACTGGAGTGGACTAATTCGGGCCCTACAGATCGTAGTAGGAAGACGTCGCGAGAAGCGGTGCGGCGTGCTATTCACTTGCCTCTCGGTTCGTGCAGTGCATTTGGAGATTTCGCCGTCACTGTCTACGGATTCGTTTCTGCTTATTCTTAAACAGTTTATTGCTCGTCGTGGTGCGACAAGATGCATTTGATCCGACAATGGGACGAATTCCCGAGGAGCGAGCCGCGTTTTGCAAGGCGAAATAGAGCGCTTATCATCAGATGAGTTGGAGCGTCGCTGCCCAGAAATCAAGTGGCATTTTATACCACCTGCGTCGCCACATATGGGTGGCTCTTGGGAATGGTTAATCCGCTCAGTAAAGTCCGTGCTGATGGACATCTTACCAGACACAGGTTTACGCGAGGAGGTTCTGAGGGGTGCCATGGCCGACGTGGAGCAAATTCTTAATTCACGTCCCTTGACTTACGTTCCTTTGGACTCTGCAGAAATGGAGGCACTGACGCCCAATCATTTTCTCATGGGCAATTCTAGCGGAATACGAGATCATGCGGGAGAGGCAAACGATGGCATCGCACTATACAAAATAACGAATATCTTGCCAAATTGCTGACCGCTTTTGGAAAAGATGGATTCGCGAATATTTACTGTGCCTAACCAAGCAACCCAAATGGTATGACACGTCACCGAGCAACATAAAACTGAACGATGAGGTGATTATTGTGGATGAAAAGGCCAAAAGAAATACCTGGAAGAAAGGAGTGGTAGTCGACGTACTTCGAGCCAACGATGGAGCAGTGCGCAGCGCCGTCCTTCGAACCGCGTCTGGATTGCTTACGCGGAAAGCCGTGAAGCTGGCAAAACGAGATATAAAGGAGTAAACCACGCACGCGATGCACGAAGTTTACGGAGGGGGATGTTGAGTGGCGAGCGGCGCAGCAATATTGTAGTCGCCGAGTTAATTAAACTAGTCTTCCTCATTTGCGCGTAAGACTTGTTGAAAGTCCAACACTGATCGTAAAGGTACATCACTGATCTTAAAGTCCAACACTGTTTCTCTCTCATCGTATTCCACTTTCATGAGCAACTGTCAAACATTTGTGCTCGCAATTAAATTTTACCTTCTTTTCTATTGGACCACTGGTGCGAGCAGAAGTGATTGGAACCTTTCATATTCACGAATTTGGGTGACAGCAATGGGCTTTTATACGACCAAACACAATTGTAAGAATTAAAATTTATATTGAATATATTGAATTAAATTTAAATTAATTCTTGTAATTAGATTGAAAGTAATGAATGTTATGATTTTAATAAACTCCAGACTTTAGCGAATCTGCAAACTGCAAAGCTGAAAATACTGTTTTTCTGCCCGCCGTCATAATACCTTCAGATATTTCTTTGTACGACGTATTATCAAAAGCACTTGATATGTCGAGAAATGCACACAGGGTAATCGGTTTATACTCCATTGCCTTTTCAATAACTTGGGTTAGGCCATGTATTGCAGTAATGGTAGATTTCCCTGTTTAATAGGCATGCTGACTTTCACAAAGTGGTTTAACCGTGAGGTAGGTGTCCCTGATGGGAAAATCAATTAGTTTTTCTAAAGTTTTGATCAGAAAAGAGCTGAGGCTAATGGATCTATACGCCTTTGGGAGATGATCTTGTGTCTTCTCCGCTTTGGTTATGAATATGACTATCACCTCCTTCCATGATGTCGGTATATAAGCAAGAAGTAGGCTTGCTCTCAGAAGTCTGAGTATGGTACCGGATATGGTCTCAAGGCCCTGCTGCAGCAGGCATGGATAAATACCGTCAGGACCCGGGGATTTGTATGCACTAAAAGTTGAAATAGCCCACTTCAACCTTTCACTGTTGACGATTCTGCCCGCTAGGCCTCTTGTCCTTTTGTTAACACGCAGTGTGTTAACGGTGTTCACGTTAGTACTTGGGCCTTGTGTGATGCAGCCCGGGAAGTGGGTCTCCAATAGAAGTTTGCTTGTTCCGTCAGGTGTAACAGTATAGGTTCCGTCGGGTTTTTTCAAAGTGTATAGCCCGTTCGAACGATCCAATTTAAGGGCCTTATGTTTGGATCTTCTTAGCTCACTATTTTAAGCAGTTAGGGCCGATAGTAGGCTGACCAGTCACCAGACCGTTTGAATAGTTTCCTAGCCTTTTGACGAAGTTTTTTGACATTATTGTTCCACCAAGGAACGTTCCTTTGAGATTTCTTATTCCTCTTCGGACAGCTCGCTTCAAAGGCTGATGATGTTGTCCTGGAGTAGAGCAGACTCTACTTCCAGGTCATGCGTGGACAAAATATCCGTCACAGACAAGTTCGCTTCCTGTTGCAAGTGCAGACGAAAGAGTTCCCAGTTTGTATTCCTGGGGTTCCTGTAAATCTGGTTAGTCTCGCTTAGGGTACTCATGTCAAACCTAATGTGCTGATGATCTGACATAGATACCTCATTTGATAAGTGCCAGTTTGAGATAAAAGCAGACAAGCTAGTTGAGCAAACTGTTAAGTCTAAGACTTCAGCCCTGATAGCATTTATAAATGTCGACTCATTACCCCGGTTAAGAATATACAGTTGGTTCTTAATAATATACTCAAGAAGTTACTCACCTCTAGTATTGGTGTCTGAGCTGCCCCACACTTGATGATGGGCGTTGGCATCACAGCCCAGCACTAGTTTCAGCCTTCTTTGCTTGCAGTACTCCTCTAGGGCTAATACTTCCTTTGTGGGCATCTCGCAGCTGTCTCCCGGAAGTTAGGCTGAGGTAAATACAGCCTTCTGTACTCCCTTTTGAGTTGCCACTTTAGTCCATACGGCCACTATGTCCTGTTGTGTCAACTCTTAAATGGGAATAAAAGGTGTGTTATTTCTTATCACAATGGCCGCCATGGGCTTACAGTGTTTGGGGTCATAGATTAACTCACCATCGCATCCGCTGAGGCCTTTAATAGCCTCATTAAAAACCCAGGGTTCTTGGATGAATGCGACGTCCAAGAACTTCCTGTTGAACCGCCTGCACAAAACGTCCTAGGCCGCTTTGGCGTGATGCAGGTTCGCTTGTAGGCATCAAGTCACCCGGGTTTATTTAGGAGGCTTGCCATTTCCCTTCTGCCTAGCTTTTAGCGCACCTTTGGCCGTCTTTCTGCCCCTCCTGTTACTCCACAGTGTTCTCTCCTCCCTTCATTACTCCCCCGTCCCCGCCCTAGTGGAAGTCTTAACGGGTTGCGGGCCAAGGGTGCCCCAGGTGATCCACGGGGTGGAGAGGCCATTTTCTCCGACTTATTGTCATCTTTTGAGTAGTCTTGCCGCTCTTTAGGCTTATCCGCCGGAGGTTTAGGGGACGCTTGCACCTCCACCGTCACCTCCACTGACTTCTGCGCTTTGGCAGCGTCCTTTGAGCAACAAGGTTGCTCGTTGTCCGCTGCTCCTGCTACATTGGCAGTGGAGGAAGACACCGAAGGTCCTGGCCTGTGGATGCGCACCTTCCCATATCCATTGCTGATCAGCGACCCTTGGCTGTCCAGAGTCTCAGCCGAAAAGGGTCGACACCTTGAGTTAGCTCAGTAGTGTGGCTTCTCTGTACCCTGTTGAGCGCCCTCCAGCTACCTACCTGCAAGTCAGAGTTCTAACCCTCGACAAGGCTAAGGATCCTGTCAATGGAGGTGGAAGCCGGTTCTGGGAAGTATCACACATACACCGTTTATTTGGGCACTTTGGTTGGGTCAGCAACCTTAATTACCGCGCCCTTCCACGGCCGTTAAGTGGGAACTACCGTAGCCAGTCTTCTGTCGCCGAGTCTTCACAGCCAACACTCCACCATCCCGGGCGGAAAGTGCAGCAGCTAAATTTGGGCTTTGTGGAGCCCTTACGCCGCTGTCTCACCGCATCCGGGATAGACGCCTGAACTGCTTGCAGTTGCTGCAGAGACCATAGAAGCTTGGGGTAATCGGTTGGCAGAAGTGCCACCCTATTTCCCTTGCCAGCGACCGCCGATTAGCTGAGTCCTTTGTGACGTCGGCAAAGGTCACTTTCGTCTTTGGAGACAATGGTCCCGTGTGGGCCCTTTTATCGGACGGTCCTGCCTTCCTTTTTGGGGAGTTGTGTTTAGCTGGAGAGTTAGTGGTATCAGAGCGATCCCTTTTGCCACAGCCACCCAACTGTGACGCGACCTCCTTTTTCCCCTTGGCCATTGGTAGCAGCGCTAACCTCTTGGCCTCAGGCTCGCTGACACCTTTGGAGCAGTAAACTTTTTTATCTCTTTATGCCCGCTCCAGATACCTTTTTAGCCGGAGTACTGGTTTCCACCGGCTGGGACGCGAGCATAAGTTAAACTAGTTAAACTAATACTTCAATATAGAAAATATTGATAAAAGTATGTACTTAAATCAAATAATTTAAGCAATTATCATAATGTGATTATAAACAAAGCATGTGAACGTTTCGAATAATGTTTTCTTTGTGTATGTAAGCGTCCGAATTGTTGTTGCATTCCGTGCAATAGATCTGTTGTGATTGTCATGGATTGTGTATATGTGTTTTATGTATGTAATTGTGGAATTATACCATTGTATAATAACTAAATTTAATCTGCGCCAACTTGCGTCCACAACAGAAATAGTCTATTTTCAGAATTAACTTCGCTGAAAAATTGCGATATTTTCAAAGTTAGGCGTAACTATACCATCTGCGGCCCTTGGCAAATTCTTTGGATCTTCACGTTGTAATTTAATTTTAACCCTAGAGTACTAACCATATTTTATATATGTTAGTACTAACGATCGTCGATAAGACGATGTCTTGTTAAAACCCTGTTGTTAAAAAACAAAAGGAAACTAAATGCTATGCACACTCTAAAAAGTGCATGTAAAACTACTACTGAAAAGTGTCTATTTTTCAACCAGATTCTGTTCAAGTGTACGCACAAGATGTTC
>NW_023460494.1:10273-15214 GCF_013731165.1 Rhagoletis pomonella | reverse complement strand
TGTATATTTTAAACAACTCATGTTTAAAATCAAATCTTGAACATCTTACTTAACTAAAAAATTAACGGTAATTTTCAGTAATTTAAAATATGCACTTTATTCTATTAGAATTCAATGGACTACAAAACTGTATACTCAAAATCTTTCGACGAATACTAATTAAAAACCTCGAAATTTCTAAGAAAATTTGTTATTTTTTTTTAATATTGTACGAAATTTTAAACATGGATTTATAGGGTTTTATTAAAGGATGAACCATATTTTTATAAACAAACTAGCCAATTCCCGCTTGCTTCGCGGCGCATAATAAGAACTTTTGCGTGAGTCAATGCATAAATAGCGTTTAAAGGCTAAAACGGTCTGTAAAGGAAAAAAGTTGAAACGACTAAAGAGCAGAATCCTCCTCACACATGGACCAAGAATAGTACCTGTGGCCTCATATGGAATACTAATCGCTTTCGATGTCATGAGCTTTCCCGATGTTCTTATTTCCAACTGTGAAATCTCTGCCAAGCGTGCAAAATCTTCCATGATCCTGCAATTGGTCCGGTGCGTAAGCCAATAAAAGTGCTTAAATATATGTAGAACCAAGAGCACAAATGAGCGTTTTCGTTATAGGAGGGTTATCCCACAGGATTCTTGAATATCGTTGAAATGAAGCCACTGATATACCTACCGTGTTCCTTCTTGGACGGATTTGGTCGAATCTTTCCTTGTCGATTTGCCACTTTTACAATTCGTCTTAATATTTATGAACTGCTTTCTCTGAGTCTTACTGGTGCAATAACAGCCGCCCCGAGCAATTTCCTCAATCGGGGGTAAATGCAAGATCTCATTAAGGGTGTATGAGGGCGTCAGACAAAGGTGCGCTCACACAAACACATGGAGTTTCTATATACTTCGGCAGCAACGCCATCCATTGGATAAATTTTCTGCAAAATAAGCGATATGAGAAATTCAGTTTGTATGGGAGGTGCCACACCCCCTTTTCGAATACCTTCCACTTCCCGTCGCGAGCACAGTATTAAAAACATATCGTCGTTTAAAGTAGAAAACCGCGCATCAACAAAATGCAAAAGGATTGAGCCAAGAGCTTCTGCGAGCAAATCCAATTTTTGGCAGCAAATTCCAGTTACGCGGTTTTTTACATTAAACGACGATATATACATAGCTGTGTTAAATTTCAGTACGTTGGCTTAAGCGGTTCCAGTGATAAGCGATATGAGAATTTTAGTTTGTATGGGAGGTGCCACGCCCCATTTTCCAATAGCTCCCAGTTTTCGCTATAACTAGGGTATTTACAATTTATGCATCCGTGCCAAGTTTCAGTTCCCCAGCGTAGTTGGTTTAAGAGATATATTGGTGCCCTCAAAAAGGGGCTTCAACATTTTATTGTGACGAATGTATATGTGTAGATATCTATAATTTTCCCACTGTATAAGAACGTTAGGAATACCCCGACTTCAGCGCCTCCTCTCTTGTAACTTTTTAGTCCAAATATTCCTTTTCAATTGGCTAACAAATGTTCTAAATATGAGCCAAATCTGCAACTAAATTCAGTTTTTAGCAATATCCCGACTCCAGCGCCATCTAGCGATTAAATTTTTAGTCGGAATATTTCCCTTCAAGGTGTTGACATATCCTCCAAATATACACGATATCGGTCCAGCCGTTTGGTAGTTTAGTGACATACAATATACGGAAATCTCTATGAAATTGAATTTTTTTGCAAATTTTTTTTATCGAAAAACCTTCCACACAGAAGTTCCAAAAAAGAGTTTTTACAGAATCGACATAGGTTCAGCTGTTTGTTCAGGCATCGCGATCATACGAGACATTTAATTTTTATATATACAGATTACAAAAATTAAATAACAAAAACAAATTGTTAATACATGTCAATATGTGGTGAGGCTATAATTTTTTCGACCACTGTATGTCATGATTATTTTGTACATTAATTCACACGCGCCAAAAACTGCCGCGGCCGCGCCGATGTTTCTATGATTCGGCGGCGGCGAGCGAAAAATGACAAAAAAACGGCGGCGGCGGCGGCGTGGCTCGGCGGCGTAAACCTCTAGTAAGCAGTGCGCGAATCCACTCTGCAGGGACTGGGTTCAAGCCCAAGTTCCGATTAACATAAAAAAAGATCGTTTTTTTTTTTATAACTGCGGTCGCCCCTCAGCAGACAATGGCAAACCTGGCTGCCAATTTAGCTCTTTCCTCGTCAAATCTGGCTTTTTCGAAGTCCATTTAGCAGCAGGAAATGAGAAATTGCGGGAAATCCAGCTTTTTGTGAAATTTACTGTTAGCTTTTTCTCTTATACAATATTGTACATACATATGTAATTAAAATTACCAGATAAGTTCGATACGATTGGTCTAATGCAGACCTGGAACTTCATTTAGTCAGCTAAACTTAGTGAAAACAAAGCTACGCAATATTTAGTATACACTTATATATAGTTATTTTAACTTTTATTCTTATTTTTAGCCGACTCCAGGAGGTTATCTATTTGTCGGAATATTTTTTGTTGTGATGTTACCGCATAACTTTGGACCAAGTTAACCGATTTCTGTAATTCCTTTTTTTAAAGGAAAGGTGGTAACTCAGAAGTAGTCCCATACTAATTTGGTTTAGATCTGATCATTCGATCATGAAGAAATTACCTTTACTTTTAAATTTTTATATGATAATTAAAGTCGGTTTGGTTTTTTGCTTAAAAATTACTTGTTCATTTCTGATGAACTTGGAGCCCAGCGGAATTATACCATTATTAAATTAAGTTCAAGTAATGTTTCAAATGAATTGCTTAAAATTATATTAATATAAACCTAATTAGTTGTCAGCTTTTGTTGTGCGGAATTTAGCTTTTTTCTATTGGGTTACTCGAAAATGGTTGGCAGCACTGATGGCAAACCTCCGAGTGCATATTGCCATGAAAAACAGCTTCTCATAAAAATAAAATCGCCGTTCGGAGTCGTCGTAAAACTGTATGTCCCTCCTCTTTGTGTGACAACATCAAGGCGCACGCTACAATCTATTGTTATGACTGTGGTCAAATTTTATAAACGGTTAGTCCTTTATCTTCTGTTGTTGAGAGAAGGCATTTTGTATTGTTTGGGCTATCGGAGTGTAATTTTTTGCATTAACTGCTCTCCGAAACAAAGTTGAGACTTGTGTCTCATGTGCAAAATTAATTTCTAATTAAAGTTTTGCTGTCTTTTTATATTAATACGAATATAATTTGTAAATTTTTTCCTCATATTGATCTCGTTTGAGAAGTCCAGCAGAAAACTTAGCCCTTTTTTGATACGCTTATATAAAATACATAAAATAGAAGCGTATGTGAAATATATTGAATAAACAATATTTTTGAGTTTTTATGAACCTAAAAGTTGTTTATTATTAAATTCGAACAACAAATTTATAAGTTTAATAATATGCACTCTAAAAAATTTTTGTTTAAATTTGCGCATATTGAGATAGGTAACCAGTTTCCTCTCTTAATGAATGCAAATTTACACACCGGGTTTATTAAATTAAACACTGCTTGCTTAATTTTACTTATCATATGTGTGGCGTAGAACAACTTTCAAATTTGTTTTTTGATTTTTAAACATTTATTGTTCACAATTTCACAGTTTACACATAAAATGTTTAAAATTTCCTCTAACAAATGTTCGGTAAATTTACGCATATAAAGAGAGGTAATGAGTTTCCTCTCCTAGTGTGTGCAAAATTAAACACTGTCTGTTTACTTTTACATACCAAATTGGTCACGTAGCGCACACAAGGGTGGGTTTTTGGGTTAAATTTATTATGATTTAAGAAATTTTGATAGAAGAAAATTTATTTTCCATTTCTTGTGCGCCATTTTGTAAGAAATTCTCTTTTTTCATGACAGCTCTTTAAAGTTTAACTGCGAATGAAATCATTGTCCTAAAAATATGCAATGCATACTCACTTACGGTTGCTTTTTACACTTTACAGTCTAAAAAAGTTTACCACATAACAAGCATTCGAAGATTTAATTTGCTAACTTCGAATTCGTTCCACCAAAATGAGCCACATGATAAAAATACAAGTTCAGTTAAATTCTCGTTATTCGAATTATTAAAAAAATTAGAAACCAGAAATCGACGAAAATGAATATAAAAGTGTAAAGAGATCATGGAATTATTTATGCCGATTTCGTTTCTACCAAATGCGACCTTCTCTTTGCCCTCTACGCACAAACACTAAGAAGAGGGCGATAAGAAGGCAAAATTTTTTTTAGAAACGAAATCTCCATTCATTTATTTATATTAAAACTCTTTTGTAAAATTTTGTATTACTTTTGAAAGTTGAGTGCATCTTGTGTTTGTAGAACCTTTTATAAACAAATACTTTTTAAGCAAAAAGCAAAACCGACTTCAATTCACTTATACAAATTTAGGAGTACCGTTAATTTTTTCATGATTTAATGATCGGATCTAAACCAAATTACGGGACGACCCTTAAGGTACCATCTTTCCGGAAAAAAGAATTATTGGAATGGTTCACACGGTCCAAAGTTATGCGGTGGAATATATAAAAGAAGAAATAATACTCCGAAGAATTGATAACCTTCTCTTTTTTGAAGCCGGTTGAAAATGTTTGAGTTCTTTGTAAATTTTATGTAAATAAAATGCAATTTATGAAACTTTAAAAAGTTTATTTATTTATTTCATAATGTACATAAATGTATTTTAAAAAGCGAATTTTCAGTATTTTCTGATGATATATATTTAGAAGTATAAACCCTTCCCCCCAAATATATTCCTGGGTGCGGCCCTGGCACTTAGTATTTAATATTTATAAAAAAATATATTTTTAATTTCAAAATGTTTGTAATTTTAAACATTTCATGTGTATATTTATGTGTATATTTTAAACAACTCATGTTTAAAATCAAATCT
>NW_023460494.1:7682-10173 GCF_013731165.1 Rhagoletis pomonella | reverse complement strand
AGTGGTCCGAGTCGATGTTTGGTCCTCGGAGTGTACGTACGTCCAAAGCGCTTGAAGCATGCCTTCCGTCTATTACAACATGATCGATTTGGTTTCTCGTTTTTCGATCTGGAGACAGCCATGTAGCTTGGTGGATGTTCTAATGCTGGAACCTTGTACTACATATTACCATATTTCGGGCCCCGGCGAAGTCGATCAGCCTCAGTCCGTTATCGGACGTTTCGTCGTGGAGGCTGAATTTTCCGACAGTGGCGCCAAAGATCCCTTCCTTGCCCACCTTGGCATTAAAATCGCCAAGCACGATTTTGACATCGTGTCGGGGGCAGCGCTCATATGTACGTTCCAAGCGCTCATAGAAGAGATCCTTGGACGCCTCATCCTTCTCTTCCGTCGGGGCATGGGCGCAGATGAGCGAGATGTTGAAGAATCTAGCTTTGATGCGGATTGTGGCTAGACGTTCGTCCACCGGGGTGAACGCCAGTTCTCGGCGACGGAGTCTCTCTCCTACCACGAATCCAACACCGAATTTGCGGTCCTTTACGTGGCAACTGTAGTAGACGTCGCAAGGCTTCACGCTTACTTTACCTTGCCCCGTCCATCGCATTTCTTGGATGGCGGTGATGTCAGCCTTTGTCTTCCCGAGGACATCAACCAGCCGGGCAGAGGCACCTTCCCCATTAAGGGTCCGGATATTCCAGGTGCATACCCTTAAATCATAGTCCTTTATACGTTTGCCGTGGTCGTCATCAGAAAAAGGGAAAATGGAGCAAATACTTTTTTATAAATTAAACTTTTATATCTAAATACAAAAATAAATTGACTTTAAATAAAATCCCCTCTCGCCTACGATTGCTGACATAGTCATGGACGATCTACTGGACAATACCTTTATGGAGCTAAAAAGAAAATACAACATTGACACCAAATTTGTAGTAAAGTACGTGGACGATATTTTTGCTATATTAAGACGAAACGACGTGCATACGATTTTAAAGACACTCAATCAATACCATCCCAAACTGCAATTCACAATGGAACCAGAAACTCATTCCCGCATCCCGTTCCTAGATGTCATGATCCACAGGAAAAATGACTCGATATTATTAGATTGGTACTCAAAGTCCACATCCTCCGGACGCCTAATAAACTTCTTGTCTGCGCAACCCTTAAAGTATAAAGTTAACACAGCGAAAAACATAATACATAAAGTACTAACAATAAGCCACAAACAATTCAGAGACACAAATATAAATAAGATAAGCAAAATTCTAAAAAGTAACAACTACCCGCACCACCTAATACAGAGCCTACTTCAACAGAAAATAATAGAAATAG
This sequence comes from Rhagoletis pomonella, assembly GCF_013731165.1. NCBI lineage: Eukaryota > Metazoa > Arthropoda > Insecta > Diptera > Tephritidae > Rhagoletis > Rhagoletis pomonella. The sequence goes on along the minus strand of NW_023460494.1, from coordinate 8,838 downwards.
ACAACAAACACAGCCAAATACCGACATGTAAAACAACAAATGATACAAGGCGATATCACAGTGTCATATACGTACCAAAATTCCAGCAAAAACTTGACCGCGAAATATACAACAAAAACCAAAACACAATATTAGCCTACAGATCAAATAGCACGCTGTCTTCGATTTTCACAAGAACAAAATCGCCAATTGACTCCCACCAACAAAGTAATGTAGTATACGAAATAACATGCAAAGGGAGAGAAAACGAAGACTGCAATAAAGTATACATTGGCACAACAAAACGAGCACTGGGTGTACGCCTGGCAGAACTCGAAGCTGATATTAAGAAAAACAAAAACACCACCGCTTTAGCCCAACATGTGTTAGCCAGTGGTCATACAGCTGACTTGCCCAACGCGAGGATAGTGGATAGGGAAAAAAGAGAAAAAGCGAGGTATACCTTAGAAAGCTTACGAATTTTACAAAAAAGAGACAGAACCGTAATGCTTTCCTTATTTTTTCGGGCGATTTCCTCATTGACTCTTGAATTCCTTTTGTATCGATATCCTTAAGCTCCTTTTTGATTTTATTAACTAAACAAGTGGTATTTTTTGCAGTGGATCCTTTGCCGTAAACACGCCTTTTCAAATTTGCCCAAAAAGTTTCAATTGGCCTCAGTTGTGGCAAGTTTGGAGGGTTATACTCTTTAGATACAAATTAAATTCCACGGTTATCTAAGTCCTTTAGGGTGCTTTTGGCATAATGGAAAGATGCCAAATCCGGCCAGAAGACTATTTTGTCTCTTCTATGGTATTTGCTAATAAATTTCTGAAGTTCAGGAATACATTTCTCTGCATAAGTCTGAGCAGAAACTGCTAAACCGCCTTTAAAAAATACCGGTTCACTTATCCCACGCTCACTGATTGTTAGCCACAACAAAACTTTTCCGGGGAACTTAGTTTTTTGAATATATTTCACTTCGTCGGATGCTTTGCGTTTTTCAGACTCGAAGTAATGCCTGGGCTGCCATTCGTTGCCTTCTACTGTGAAGTAGCTCTCATCATCCATAACACATTTATAAGTCAAAGATGTGGCAAAGTATTTTTGGGAAAGTAACCGCAACCTAGATTTAATTACTTTTTCCTGCTTTTCTGCAGTGGCTGGTTTCGATTTT
>NW_023460494.1:6564-7582 GCF_013731165.1 Rhagoletis pomonella | reverse complement strand
AAAACATATACGGATACCAGGAAATTCATAAACCAATACAAAGACCAAATAATAATAACGAACGCAGACAAAGGCAGTAAAACGGTCATGATGTATAAAGAGGATTACAAATCAAAAATGGGTGAATTATTGAGCGACAAGAAAATGTACAAAACCATACGGAATGATCCAACACAACAATTATTAAGAAAAAACAATGCCATTATTAACGACCTTTACAAACAAAAGAAGATCAATGTAAAACAAAAGTTACAGTTGACGTGTGCGGCTGCGAATGCACCTAGACTATATGGTCTTCCAAAAATCCACAAGCCAAATACACCTCTCAGACCGATATCATCTTCCACAAATGTACCTGGCTACCTACAAATTATCAAAATTCATTGCCAGTATTTTAAAAAACATTATATCCGAGGATTATAACATAAAAAATTCATACACACTCAAAGAAAAACTCCAAAACATCACCATAGAAGAAGATGAAATTTTGGTATCTTTCGACGTCGTCTCATTATATACAAATATCCCGATACATCTAGCGATACAAACAATTATGCAGAAGTGGCAAAATTTTGAGAATCACACAAAAATTGGGAAAACACAATTTCAAAAAATACTAGACTTTTGTTTACGGGACAACAATTATTTTATATGCAACAATAATTTTTACCAACAAATTTATGGTATGCCAATGGGTAACCTACTATCTCCAACAATAGCAGACATTGTACTTGACAAAATATTGGACGACAGCATAGCTGAATTAAAACGAAGGACATATATATTAAATACATAAGCAAATATGTAGATGATATATTAGCAGTAGTTAAAATCAAAGATGTGGAAGATATACTGACGACATTAAATACACAGCATACCAAGATACAATTCACAACGGAGAAAGAATATAACAACAAAATAGCCTTCCTAGATATAGAAATACATCGTAATGAGCACAACTTAATTTTTAATTGGTATGCTGTGTATTTAATGTCGTCAGTATATCTTCCACGTCTTT
>NW_023460494.1:4616-6464 GCF_013731165.1 Rhagoletis pomonella | reverse complement strand
AATTTTAAAATTATATTGCTGGCAAACGTCAGACTGACTCTCAATGACTTTACCTTGTAATGTTTTTATCATGCTTACAACAATCTCTTAACAATAAATAAGACTTTTAGGTAGTTTAAAGAAACTTAGAAACTTGGAACGATGATAGTTGATGCCTGCGCCGGGTATATAAAATTCGGTTTTGCCCGAACTTATACTTCTTGTTATTATAAATTTCTTTTAATGCGACTTCGTTTTGTAAGCTGTGGGGGAGGTTGCTACTTTTTCCGCCTGACCCAACTGGCTACGCCCTTGGCCATAGGTAACTTACATGTACATATGTACAAATTCTGAAAACAACAACAGCCAGAGTGTAAAGAAACGCAATATGCATTAACGAAAACCAAATTGAGACAATACTTAGTACAATATTCGCGACCTCTTCAGCAACCCTTGGCGAGACAACGGTGAGTGCTTACGCGTAAATGCATAAGTAAAAATGTGTGTGCGTATTTGGTATTTTCTGTTATGTACATCCATATGCTATGTATATATGTATGTATATACATATGTTAAATTTAAATATTAAGTAGTAAAAGTACATATGTCGCGTATGAACTGGCGCTTATTTAGTTAATAATCCCATGGCTTGTTATAGCGATGCATTTAACACCATCTCCACACTTTACTGTCTCTTTGGCGAACCTGCAACTCATTGGAGCTTCTGGTCCAATTTGTGGTGTGTGTCTCGATATTCCTTCATAAATAGACCTACACTTTTACGCCATCTCCGAACGGCAAATGGATTTTACGAAAAGCTGTTGCATAGCAGAAATACACTCGGCGGTTTGCCATTGCCTGCCGAAGGGCGCTTTGTTAACAATATATTCTCGGCCACGCCTACCTCCAGCCCCGAATAGAGGGGGTTGGTCGGGAGTGTTTCCCCCGGGCCCGGGGTTTCCAGGCGTCCGGATTTTTCAGCAAATTAATTTGAAAGATAAACTTCTTTTGCTAAGTTGATAAATTTCAATATAAAATTTTACACCAAAAATTGTTTGCGGGTAGGAAGTAGAGGTTTACCCCGCCGAGCCACGCCGCCGCCGGCCAAAGAATAGAGAAAACCAATCCTTGTTTTCAATTTCGCAAAATACTGCTAAAACAGACGCCTACCTTAATGTAAAAAATAATAAATAATTTATACCAAATAACTCTACGGTCATAATTGTGTTTCAAAATAGCCAGAAACATTTCACTCCAAAATTACAGTACACCACATTTAGCATATTCTCGTTTCAGTTCGCAATCGTTGTTTATTTTTAATAACAAAATAAACAACTTATCGTTATAAAAGATTAGTGCTTTTTGAATAATTTAGTTTAATAATATATTTTATTTAGTGCGGTTTTGACCGAGTAATTGCTCTTACAAAGGAACTACACCCCATAAAAGTTTTCTGTCAATAACTTTAAAATGGTTAGCAATATTAACTCTCCCCCATCGGAATATGATTATGAGGATCGAATTGCGTTAATTGGTAGCCCTTCCGATTTTGGATGCAAGTGTACGATATATTCCAGTATACCATATGTAGACAAGTTTTAATGTATATATTCTTTTTATTATTCAATTTTACTCATATTTTTAAATAAAAATATGGTCCATTATTTAACAAAACGCTTGTAAATCCCAGATCCAATATTAAAAAAAATATATATTCAACAAAAATTTCGAGCTTTCTAATTAGTTCCGTAGTCCAATGAATTCTAGGAGAATAAAGCACACGTTCCAAATAGCTTATAATTACCTTTGATTTTTTCGATTGTTTTTTGTCGAAGATTTTACGGTTCTCTTCCATATAAAAATAAATTG
>NW_023460494.1:341-4516 GCF_013731165.1 Rhagoletis pomonella | reverse complement strand
TTTTTTGTCGAAGATTTTACGGTTCTCTTCCATATAAAAATAAATTGTGTTTATTCGTTATATAGAAGCAAATGGGACAAACCAAATTCAAAAAAATTAACAGTAATTTTTAGTCATTTAAAACATGCACTTCATTCTATTAGAATTCAATGGACTACAAAACTGCATACTCAAAATCTTTCGACGAAATCTAATTAAAAACCTCGAAATTTTTAAGAAAATTTGTTAATTTTTTTTTGTATTGTACGAAATTTATTAAAGAATTAACCATAATTTTATAAAAAAATTACAAAAATTAAATGACAAAAACAAATTGTTAATACATATCAATATGTGGTGCGGTTATAATTTTTTCGACCACTGTATATCATGAATATTTTGTACATTAAACCACACGCGCCGAAAGCCGCCGCCGCCGCCGCCTACGAGTCATGGAAACATCGGCGCGAGAAATGACAACAAACGGCGGCGGCGTCGCTCGGCGTCGTAAACCTCTAACATGTATGTATGTATGTAGGTATATACCTCAGACCTTCTTCTGATCGCCAGGCCCTCAACATTTTAATTCAAGAAGAAAGTAAAAATATTTAAATTTAAAACTAATTCAAGAATGAATTAAGTAAACTTATAATCTGAATTGGCATGGCGAATGCCTAACCCTGACTAGATGACATGATAAGTTTAGTAGCTCATGGCTCTTTTGAATCTACCTTATGGGCAGGCGCCGGCGTATCCAGACGCGCCGGCTTCACCGCCTCCGCCGATTCTTTTTAAAGTTGACCACGCCGCCGCCGCAAAGCCTGTCGACGTAAACTTCTTGTAGGAAGGGGGCCCGACATATATTTAGTATCGGGCCCGGATTTTGTCTTAGCGGCCCCGCCCACCTCCCATGTAACGGCAGTTTGCAGAAATACATAAACTGCGATAAATCAGTAAATACTGAAGCTTATTCACTCAACATTGATATTGAGTTATTATGTAAATTCAAACGAATATTTCATGTTTATTTTTAAGTTTTCTATATTAAGACGAAGGCGCTAGGCTGGGGCTTTTTTCTAGCTTATTCGGTCACTATATACTGGGAAAAATTACCTTTCTTTTTCAGTAAGCTAAATAAAGCAAACTAATTTTTTGACTTTAAACTTTACTTACATATATCCCAATTTGCCACAGGGCGAAAATGACGTTGTTGCGACGTCGCTCTTGCGAAGTGGTTTTGGTTAACTCGAAACGAAGTCGTTTTTCCATACAAAATTCAACGTCGTTCCGACGTCGTTTTTTCTCATCGAATCGAAGTCGTTGCGACGTTGGTCTGGTGAAGTCGTTTGGGTGAACTCGAAACGAATCCGTTTCCTCGAACCCACAAGTTTTTTTGTGGAACCTTCGGTCTGGGTTGGACAAGTTTCACGCCCACATTTTTATATACCTAAGTATAAATAAAAGCCATTCATTTGGATAGTAAACCGTTTTTATTATGACAATTTTTTATTATGACAGAATATGGAATCCACAATGTACACTTGTATTTAGAAAATTAAGACGCCTAATCTTTTTTTCAGTATTCATAATATTCTTCATATCATCGTTTAAAGTACAAAACCCCGTATAAACAAAATGCAAAACCGCGTATCAAGATAATGCAAAACCGCGTATGTGAGGTTGCATAAATTATTTTCTAGAGAGTAAAAAACTCATATTTCAAAATGGTTCTCTTTTTTGAAAAGCAATCGCATTTCTGGCTAGTATATTTCAGGACGAATGTATACGGATTGAGCCAAGAACTTGTGTGAGCAAATATAATTTTTGGCAGCCAATGTCAGTTACGCGGTTTTGCAGAATGACGATACGCGGTTTTGTACTTTAAACGACGATATTTTTTGTTATTTTTTATATTTTTGTTTGTAAAAGTACAGTTTACTCTATTGGCCTTATTAATAAAAGATAAAATTTGTGGGTATGAAGTTTTTTTTTTAATTTGGTATAGAACTGTACTTTTACTTTTATTTTTAATTTGGTTAAATTTTGAGCACCGTTTTGTAGTTCGCTGGTATGTATATCGTTTTTGCGGGCTGCAGGGGAGTCGTTTTTGTGGCCCGCCGGCGAAGTGTGCTTTTCATCCGACGGCGAGTTCGCCGGCGAGTCGTTTAATTTGGTACACTTACTACGGATTTCGCAAAGATGGTCTTAGACTGAATGTAAGTCCGATAACTCAAGGCCCCTCCCATACAAATTGGAATTTTCATATTACATACATATCTCTGGAAGTATTTTTGGGAGAGAACTGGAACTTGGTATAGAGATATGTATGTGAAATCAACGTTGGCATTAATCGATTGATGTCTTAATCAATTAGTTAATGCGATTAAATTCAATCCCTTAGAGTTAATCATGACTAATTTTAATCAGACTAAACAGTTAATCATAACCGCAATTAAAAAAATTAATTTTTAATCATTAACTTTTTATTTGATCAAGTAGGTTTGGTGATTAGTTAATTTATGCTGGAATTCTCCTGTGCACACAAAGCAAGTTAATCTGGTATGCCTAAGTCGGATTTCGTCATCAATCTGAGCAATTTGGTGTGCATTTTCATTAAGATCTATACCAACAAACGTTTTACAAACCAGGTTCGTAAAAGTTCCCAGTTTATGTATTACTAATAACAATAATTATAATTGTTTTATATTATGTGCTTTTTATAAGCGTAAAACACAAAATAATTACTATAACTGGTGTTAGGTTTCAAATTCGGACAAACTAGACAACTTAATCATACTTTATTTTTAACTGGATTAACGATTAATGATTAAAATTAATTAATCGGTATCGCAGCCAGCGATTAACGATTAAAAAAATTTAATCATTAATCGTACAGTTGATTACGACTAATTAATTTTAATTGTCAAACGCGATTAACATTTTAATCGTTAATCAGATTAACATTTTGCCAACACTGTGTGAAATCATATTCATATTCACGGAGAAAAATTTACATTTTTTGGAAAGGCGGCGTAGCACCTCCCACGCCGACTGAAAGTTTAATATTGCATATCTCTTCAAATGTTTGGGGTAAAGTACTCAAGCTTCGCATGGAAATACATATGTATGTATGTATGTGACACTTATACCATACTCATGGAGAAAAATGAGAGTTATTGGAAAAGATTGTGTGGCAACTCCCATGCAAATTGATTTTTCTAGGCTGCATATCTCTGGAGGTGTTTATTGCGTTATTCGAAAAGGGGACATGGTACCTCCCGTAAAAATTTACTGTTTTATACTGCATATCTCTAGAGGTGTTCATGGTAGAGTATTGGGACTTGGTACTGGGGTATGTAAAATCAATTCTAAATTCATGGAAGAAGATTAGGGTTATAAGAAAAAGGGGCGTGGCATTTCCTGTACAAATTGACTTTTTCTTGCTACATATCCCTGGAAGTGTTTGTGGAAGAATACTGGAACTTGGTATGGAGTTGTGTATACAAAATGTATCAATTGCTCATGGAAAAAATGCGAGTTATTAAAACAAGAGGCATGTCGCCTCCCATACATACTAACAATTTCTTAATACATATCTCTGGAAGGATAGAAAATCTCTGGAAGTATTTTAAATTTATTATGGAGATTTATTTTATAAGTGCCGCACTGACAGAAAAAATTTCATTTAATGGAAAAGGGAGAGCCGGGTTTGGCCTTATAATCTAAAGCTCTCATGATGCATTTGCTACAGTAATGAGAAGTGGTATTTTATCAAGGCCAGGTTACTAAATTTGAGTTGGAAATATTAGAACCTGCCGTGGCACCTCCAAGAAGGTTACACCTTTACGTGTCGTATACCTGGAACCATTTTAAGGTAAACTTAGAGGGATTGATATCTTTCGTATGCCTAGCACGCAGACGAGATTTTATAATTTCATAGTCCCGCTTAAAAAATAACGAGCTATAACGAAATGGGCACAGAAATAAAATATAACATCACTAAATTATTTTTCATATTTGTATGAAAACGTGGGGTGAAACCCGCGGGTATAAGCTAGTTTTATATAAATAGGTTTTTAGCACACACATAAGTACTGTTACATGAGCTTGACCAAACATCAATTTTTGCTATTACTGATGAAATGCTTTGCGAATAAAAGTAATAATAATAAGAATTTCGTAATATTTTCTTTTTG